>NC_060185.1:1030597-1038097 GCF_021184085.1 Oncorhynchus gorbuscha
GAACAGACAAGCAAAACACTCCTGCTACAGCCTCTAGACCAGACAATCAAAACACTCCTGCTACAGCCTCTAGAACAGACAATCAAAACACTCCTGCTATAGTCATTAGAACAGACAATCAAAACACTCCTGCTATAGTCTCTAGAACAGACCATCAAAACACTCCTGCTACAGCCTCTAGATCAGACAATCAAAACACTCCTGCTACAGCCTCCAGTTCAGACAATCAAAACACTCCTGCAACAGCCTCTGTTACACGAGGCACTCACTCCTTTTTGCCCTTCCCACAATCCTGCTCAATGTCTATACTGCTGTCTGTGTCCCAAATATAACATTATTCCCTATATATTGCCTATGGGTCCTGGTCAAAAGTAGTGCACTACCCTATGGGCCCTGGTCAAAAGTAATGCACTATCAAGCGTTTCATTAAGAACACAGTCCTGTTCTGAAGGAGTAAAATGTTCTAACGGACTTCACATAATAGTATTGTCATTAGGCCCTAACCCTAACCTAACCTAACCCTAACCTAACCCTAACCCTTACCCTAACCCTAAACCCATAGAAATCAGTATTGGCATTAGGCCCTAACCCTAACCCTAACCTTAACCTTAACCTAACCCTAACCTAACCCTAAACCCATAGAAATCAGTATTGGCATTAGGCCCTCACCCTAACCTAACCCTAACCTTAACCTTAACCTAACCCTTACCCTAACCCTAAACCCATAGAAATCCGTATTGGCATTAGGCCCTAACCCTAACCTAACCCTTACCCTAACCCTAAACCCATAGAAATCAGTATTGGCATTAGGCCCTAACCCGAACCTAACCCTAACCTTAACCCTCTAACCCTTACCCTAACCTAACCCTCTAACCCTTACCCTAACCCTAAACCCATAGAAATCAGTATTGGCATTAGGCCCTAACCCTAACCTAACCCTAACCCTCTAACCCTTACCCTAACCCTAAACCCATAGAAATCAGTATTGGCATTAGGCCCTAACCCTAACCTAACCCTAACCTTAACCCTAACCCTCTAACCCTTACCCTAACCCTAAACCCATAGAAATCAGTATTGGCATTAGGCCCTAACCCTACCCTAACCTAACCCTAACCCTCTAACCCTAACCCTAACCCTAACATTAACCTTAACCCTAACCCTAACCCTTACCCTAACCCTAAACCCATAGAAATCAGTATTGGCATTAGGCCCTAACCCTAACCTTAACCTTAACCTTAACCTTAACCTAACCCTAACCTAACCCTAGACCCATAGAAATCAGTATTGGCATTAGGCCCTCACCCTAACCTAACCCTACCCCTAACCTTAACCTTAACCTAACCCTTACCCTAACCCTAAACCCATAGAAATCCGTATTGGCATTAGGCCCTAACCCTAACCTAACCCTTACCCTAACCCTAAATCCATAGAAATCAGTATTGGCATTAGGCCCTAACCCTAACCTAACCCTTACCCTAACCCTAAACCCATAGAAATCAGTATTGGCATTAGGCCCTAACCCTAACCTAACCCTAACCCTAACCCTCGAACCCTTACCCTAACCCTAAACCCATAGAAATCAGTATTGGCATTAGGCCCCAACCCTAACCTAACCCTAACCTAACCCTAACCCTAACCCTCTAACCCTTACCCTAATGCTAAACCCATAGAAATCAGTATTGGCATTAGGCCCTAACCCTAACCTAACCCTAACCCTCTAACCCTAACCCTAACATTAACCTTAACCCTAACCCTCTAACCCTAACCCTAAACCCATAGAAATCAGGATTGGCATTAGGCCCTAACCCTAAACTAACCCTAACCCTAACCTAACCCTAACCTAACCCTAACCTAACCCTAACCCTAACCCTAACCCTCTAACCCTTACCCTAACCCTAAACCAATAGAAATCAGTATTGGCATTAGGCCCTAACCCTAACCCTAACATTAACCTTAACCCTAACCCTCTAGCCCTAACCCCAAACCCATAGAAATCAGTATTGGCATTAGGCCCTAACGCTAACCTAACCTTAACCCTAACCTAACCCTAACCTAACCCATGAGGCTAACCCTAATCTAACCCTAACCTAAGCCTAACCCATTAGACTAATCCTAACATAACCCTAACCTAACCCTAAACCATTAGGCTAACCCTAATCTAACCCTAACCCAAACCTAACCCTAAACCTAACCCTAACCCTAACCCTCTAACCCTTACCCTAACCCTAAACCCATAGAAATCAGTATTGGCATTAGGCCCTAACCCGAACCTAACCCTAACCTTAACCCTCTAACCCTTACCCTAACCTAACCCTAACCCTCTAACCCTTACCCTAACCCTAAACCAATAGAAATCAGTATTGGCATTAGGCCCTAACCCTAACCTAACCCTAACCTAACCCTAACCCTAACCCTCTAACCCTAACCCTCTAACCCTTACCCTCTAACCCTAAACCCATAGAAATCAGTATTGGCATTAGGTCCTAACCCTAACCTAACCCTAACCCTCTAACCCTAATCCTAACATTAACCTTAACATTAACCCTAACCCTAACCCTCTAACCCTAAACCCATAGAAATCAGGATTGGCATTAGGCCCTAACCCTAACCCTAACCTTAACCTAACCCTAACCTAACCCTAAACCCATAGAAATCAGTATTGGCATTAGGCCCTCACCCTAACCTAACCCTAACCTAACCCTAACCCTAACCCTCTAACCCTTACCCTAACCCTAAATCCATAGAAATCAGTATTGGCATTAGGCCCTAACCCTAACCTAACCCTAACCCTAAACCCATAGAAATCAGTATTGGCATTAGGCCCTAACCCTAACCTAACCCTAACCCTAACCCTCTAACCCTTACCCTAACCCTAAACCCATAGAAATCAGTATTGGCATTAGGCCCTAACCCTAACCTAACCCTAACCTAACCCTAACCCTCTAACCCTTACCCTAACCCTAAACCCATAGAAATCAGGATTGGCATTAGGCCCTAACCCTAAACTAACCCTAACCCTAACCTAACCCTAACCTAACCCTAAACCAATATAAATCAGTATTGGCATTAGGCCCTAACCTAACCCTAACCCTAACCCTAACATTAACCTTAACCCTAACCCAATAGAACTCAGTATTGTCACTAGGCCCTAATCCTAACCTAACCTTAACCCTAACCTAACCCTAACCTAAGCTAACCCATTAGGCTAACCATAACCTAACCCTACCCTAACCCTAACCTTAACCTAACCTTAACCCTAACCTAACCCTAAACCCATTAGGCTAACCTAACCCTAACCTAACCCTAACCTAACCCCATTAGGCTAACCCTAACCTAACCCTAACCTAACCTAACCCATTAGGCTAACCCTAACCTAACCTAACCCATTAGGCTATCCCTAACCCTAACCCTAACCCATTCGGCTAACCCTAACCTAACCTAACCTAACGTAACCCTAACCTAACCCATTAGGCTAACCCGAACCTAACCCTTACCTAACCTAACCCCATTAGGCGAACCCTAACCTAACCCTAACCTAATCCATTAGGCTAAACCTAACCTAACCCTAACCTAAGCTAACCCATTAGGCTAACCGTAACCAAACCCATTAGGCTAACCCTAACCTAACCCTAACCTAACCCTAACCTAACCCTAATTAGGCTAACCTTAACCTAACCCATTAGGCTAATCCTAACTGAACCAAACCCTAACCCATTAGGCTAACCATTACCTAACCTAACCCTACCATAACCCTAACCCTAACCCATTAGGCTAACCCGAACCTAACCCTAACCTAACCTAACCCATTAGGCTAACCTAGCCCTAACCTAACCCTAACCTATTAGGCTAACCCTAACCCATTAGGCTAAGCCTAACCTAACCTAACCCTAACCCATTAGGCTAACCCTACCCTAACCCTTACTGAACCTAACCCCATTAGGCTAACCCTAACCTAACCCCAACGTAACCCTAACCCACTAACCCTTACCCTAAACCCATAGAAATCAGTATTGGCATTAGGCCCTAACCCTAACCCTAACCTTAACCTAACCCCTAACCTAACCCTAAACCCATAGAAATCAGTATTGGCATTAGGCCCTCACCCTAACCTAACCCTAACCTAACCCTAAGCCTAAACCAATAGAAATCAGTATTGGCATTAGGCCCTAACCCTACCCCTAACCTTAACCTAACCCTAACCTAACCCTAAACCCATAGAAATCAGTATTGGCATTAGGCCCTAACCCTAACCTAACCCTAACCTAACCCTAACCCTAACCCTCTAACCCTTACCCTAAACCCATAGAAATCAGTATTGTCATTAGGCCCTAACCCTAACCCTCTAACCCTAACCCTAACCCTAACATTAACCTTAACCCTAACCCTCTATCCCTAACCCTAAACCCATAGAAATCAGTATTGGCATTAGGCCCTAACCCTAAACTAACCCTAACTCTAACCTAACCCTAACCCTCTAACCCTTACCCCAACCCTAAACCCATAGAAATCAGCATTGGCATTAGGCCCTAACCAATAATAATAATAATAATAATAATAATAATAATATATGCCATTTAGCAGACGCTTTTATCCAAAGCGACTTACAGTCATGTGTGCATACATTCTACGTATGGGTGGTCCCGGGGATCGAACCCACTACCCTAAACCGATATAAATCGCCATGCTCTACCAACTGAGCTACAGAAGGACCACCCTAACCTAAACCTAACCTAACCTTAACCCATTCGGCTAACCCTAACCTAACCGTAACCTAACCCTAACCCGTTAAGCTAACCCTAACCTAACCCTAACCTTAACCCTAACCGTAACCCTAACCCTCTAACCCTTACCCTAAACCAATTGAAATGAGTATTGACATGAGGCCCTAACCCTAACCTAACCCTAACCCTCAAACCCTTACCCTAACCCTAAACCAATAGAAATCAGTATTGGCATTAGGCCCTAACCCTAACCTAACCCTAACCTTAACCCTCTAACCCTTACCCTAACCCTAAACCAATAGAAATCAGTATTGGCATTAGGCCCTAACCCTAACCTAACCCTAACCTAACCCTAACCTAACCCATGAGGCTAACCCTAATCTAACCCTAACCTAACCCTAACCCATTAGGCTAACCCTAACCTAACCCTAACCTAACCTAACCCTAACCCATTAGGCTAACCCTAACCTAACCCTAACCTAACCCTAACCTAACCCTAACCCATTAGGCTAACCCTAACCTAACCCTAACCTAACCCTAACCTAACCCTAACCTAACCCATTAGGATTATTATTATTATATCCCATTTAGCAGACGCTTTTATCCAAAGCGACTTACAGTCATGTGTGCATACATTCTACGTATGGGTGGTCCCCAGGATAACACTAACCTAACCCTAACCTTATAACCCTAACCCAATATAATTCAGTATTGGCACTAGGCCCTAATCCTAACCTAACCTTAACCCTAACCTAACCCTAACCTAAGCTAACCCATTAGGCTAACCATAACCTAACCCTACCCTAACCTTAACCCTAACCTAACCCAAACCTAACCCAAACCCTAACCCAAACCAAACCCTAACCCATTAGGCTAACCCTAACCTAACCCATTAGGCTAACCTAACCCTAACCTAACCCATTAGGCTATCCCTAACCCTAACCCTAACCTAACCCATTCGGCTAACCCTAACCTAACCTAACCCATTAGGCAAACCCTAACCTAACCCTAACCTAACCTAACCCATTAGGCTAACCCGAACCTAACCCTTACCTAACCTAACCCCATTAGGCGAAGCCTAACCTAACCCTAACCTAATCCATTAGGCTAAACCTAACCTAACCCTAACCTAAGCTAACCCATTAGGCTAACCGTAACCTAACCCTAACCTAACCCATTAGGCTAAACCTAACCTAACCCTAACCTAACCCATTAGGCTAACCCTAACCTAACCCATTAGGCTAATCCTAACTGAACCAAACCCTACCATAACCCTAACCCTAACCCATTAGGCTATCCCTAACCTAACCTAACCTAACCCATTAGGCTAACCCTAACCTAACCCTAACCTAATCCATTAGGCTAACCCTAACCTAACCCCAATGTAACCCTAACCCATTAGGCTATTCCTAACCTAATCTAACCCTAACCTAAACCTAACCTAATCTAACCTAACCCTAACCCTAACCTAACCCTAACCAATGTCAATCACTACTGATCTTATTTCACAACCTGGCTGGCCAAGGTGTGATGTTCATTTAATTTCAATCAGACCGATTGGTCGATGTTCCTTCACACAGAACATTGGCTAGCTAGCGCTGCGGGGAAAAAGTGAAGTAAAAATGTATATACAAACATTGAGTCAGAAATGAATACACCCCGGCTATTAGACGCAGAGCGACAGAAAGCAACAGATCAAATGGAAAAGCTATTGCACAAGTGGAACAGTCAGAGTCATCAAGGTCTTTAGCTCTATAGGACTAGACAGGGACTTATTCATCAGGGGAATACTGTGTTGTGAACTGTTTTCAATCTTAAAAATGTTTCTGTCAGTGAACATCTGTGGCTGATTTCTACCCTCTCCCCGGTCCCACCATGAAATGTAATCTGGCATGGAGGCATGGAGGGAGGAGAAGAGGAGAGGACAAGAGAGGAGAGGAGAGGAAATGAGAGGAGGGGAGAGGAGAGGAGTAGAGTGGAGAGGAGTGGAGAGGACAAGAGAGGAGAGGAGAGGACAAGAGAGGAGAGGAGAGGACAAGAGAGGAGAGGACAAGAGAGGAGAGGACAAGAGAGGAGAGGACAAGAGAGGAGAGGAAGGGCGGGGAGAGGAGAGGAGAGGTGAGGAGAGGAGAGGAGAGGACAAGAGAGGAGAACAAGAGGAGAGGAGAGGAGAGGACAAGAGAGTAGAGGAGAGGAGAGTAGAGGAGAGGAGCGGACAAGAGAGGAGAGGAGAGGAGGAGAGTGGAGAGGAGAGCACAAGAGATGAGAGGATAGGAGAGGAGTGGAGTGGAGTGGAGAGGAGAGGAGAGCACAAGAGATGAGAGGAGAGGAGTGGAGGGAGAGGAGATGAGAGCACAAGAGAGGAGAGGAAGGGAGGGGAGAGGAGAGGACAAGAGTGGAGAGGAGAGGACAAGAGTGGAGAGGAGAGGAGGAGAGAGGAGAGGAGAGGAGGAGAGAGGAGAGGAGAGGAAGGGCGGCGAGAGGAGAGGACAAGAGTGAAGAGGAGAGGAGAGGAGATGAGCGGAGCGGACAAGAGAGGAGAGGAGAGGAGAGGACAAGAGTGAAGAGGAGAGGAGAGGAATGTAGGGGAGAGGAGAGGACAAGAGTGGAGAGGAGAGGACAAGAGAGGAGTGGAGAGGAGAAGAGAGGAGAGGAGAGGACAAGAGAGGAGTGGAGAGGAGAAGAGAGTAGAGGAGAGGAGAGTAGAGGAGAGGAGAGGAAGGGCGGGGAGAGGAGAGGACAAGAGTGAAGAGGAGAGGAGAGGAGCGGACAAGAGTGA
>NC_060185.1:1040597-1173953 GCF_021184085.1 Oncorhynchus gorbuscha
GAGAGGAAAAGAGAGGAGAGGAAAGGACAAGAGAGGAGAGGAGAGGACAAGAGAGTAGAGGAGAGGAGAGGAGAGGAAGGGCGGGGAGAGGAGAGGACAAGAGTGAAGAGGAGAGGACAAGAGAGCAGAGGAGAGGAGAGGAGAGGAGAGGAAAGAGGTAGGGAGGATGTGAGAGGAGAGAAGAGGAGAGGAGGAGAGGAGAAGAGGAGAAGAGCGGAAAGGAGAGGAAAGAGGTAGGGAGGATGTGAGAGGAGAGAAGAGGAGAGGAGAAGAGGACAAGAGTGGAGAGGAGGAGAGGACAAGAAAGGAGAGGAGAGGAGAGGAAAACAGAGGACAGGAGAACAGAGGAGAGGCGAGGACAAGAGTGGAGAGGAGAGGACAAGAGAGGAGAGGCGAGGACAAGAGTGGAGAGGAGAGGACAAGAGAGGATAGGAGAGGACAAGAGAGGAGAGGCGAGGACAAGAGTGGAGAGGAGAGGACAAGAGAGGATAGGAGAGGACAAGAGCGGAAAGGAGAGGAAAGAGGTAGAGAGGATGTGAGAGGAGAGGACAAGAGAGGAGAGGAGAGGAGAGGAAAGAGGTAGAGAGGACAAGAGCGGAAAGGAGAGGAAAGAGGTAGAGAGGATGTGAGAGGAGAGGACAAGAGAGGAGAGGAGAGGAAAGAGGTAGAGAGGAGAAGAGAGGAGAGGAGAGGACAAGAGCGGAAAGGAGAGGAAAGAGGTAGAGAGGATGTGAGAGGAGAGGACAAGAGAGTAGAGGACAGGAGCGGACAAGAGAGGAGAGGAGTGGAGAGGAGGTGAGGACAAGAGAGGAGAGGAGAGGACAAGAGAGGAGAGGAGAGGACAAGAGAGGCGAGGCGAGGACAAGAGAGGCGAGGCGAGGCGAGGCGAGGCGAGGAGAGGAGAGGTATCTGAGGCTGACAGGCTCTTGGCAAGCCATCCCGAGGGGCCACTCCAGCCGTTGAACAGTGGGATCCTGGAAGAGAGCTGAGCCAAACAGATATTGTACATCCCAAATGTCACCCTATTTCATATTTAGTGCACTACTTTTGACCAGCGCCCATAAGGCTCTGGGCAAAAGTGGTGTACTTTATAGGCAATAGGGTGACATTTGGGATGCATGCAAAAACCAAGATGATTCATGACCAAGGAGATCAGATCAACTCAAAGCAGAGCGTACATTAGAGGACAACTGCAGTGAGATGTGAGATATGTCATTAAAGGTTGTCACCTCCCACACACACTACCGCTATGTCTGCGTGAAAAAATAATGGATTTAAATTTCTAATGACCCGGTAAATTACCCGGTCAATTTGAGCTCTTGGGTCAAACTGAGCGTCCGCTGTGAAAAAAATCACATTTGTAGAATGATAGCTAGGCTAACATGACAAATGATAGCTAGGCTAACATGACAAATGATAGCTAGGCTAACATGACAAATGATAGGTAGGGTAACATGACAAATGATAGCTAGGCTAACATGACAAATGATAGCTAGGCTAACATGACAAATGATAGCTAGGCTAACATGACAAATGATAGCTAGGCTAACATGATAAATGATAGCTAGGCTAACATGATAAATGATAGCTAGGGTAACATGACAAATGATAGCTAGGCTAACATGATAAATGACAGCTAGGCTAACATGATAAATGATAGCTAGGCTAACATGATAAATGACAGCTAGGCTAACATGATAAATGACAGCTAGGCTAACATGACAAATGATAGCTAGGCTAACATGACAAATGATAGCTAGGCTAACATGATAAATGATAGCTAGGCTAACATGATAAATGATTGGTAGGGTAACATGATAAGCCTAGTGGTTAGAGGAGGCAGGTAGCCTAGTGGTTAGAGGAGGCAGGTAGCCTAGTGGTTAGAGGAGGCAGGTAGCCTAGTGGTTAGAGGAGGCAGGTAGCCTAGTGGTTAGAGGAGGCAGGTAGCCTAGTGGTTAGAGGAGGCAGGTAGCCTAGTGGTTAGAGGAGGCAGGTAGCCTAGTGGTTAGAGGAGGCAGGTAGCCTAGTGGTTAGAGGAGGCAGGTAGCCTAGTGGTTAGAGAAGGCAGGTAGCCTAGTGGTTAGAGGAGGCAGGTAGCCTAGTGGTTAGAGGAGGCAGGTAGCCTAGTGGTTAGAAGAGGCAGGTAGCCTAGTGGTTAGAAGAGGCAGGTAGCCTAGTGGTTAGAGATTGGCCCAGTAACTGAAAGGTTGCAGAATCCCTGAGCTGACAAGGTAATAATATATACCATTTAGCAGACGCTTTTATCCAAAGCTTACAGTCATGTGTGCATACATTCTACGTATGGGTGGTCCCGGGATCGAACCCACTACCCTGGCGTTACAAGCGTCATGCTCTACCAACTGAGCTACAGAAGGACTACCCAGGTAAAAATCTGTCATTCTGCCACTGAACAATGCAGTTAACCCACTGTTCCCCGGTAGGCCGTCACTGTAAATAAGAATAAAGGTTAAATAAATAAAACATATAGAGTGCAGTACATTTACTAAGGCCCAGCTCTCGTCAAAAGTAGTACACTTTTTAGAGAATACTGTGAAATGTGGAAGGCACTTTGGTCTTCACTGCAGAGGGCTGAGCTCAGCAGAAATCATCCTGCTGTTGTTTGGTCTGTGCTGCAGAGGGCTGAGCTCAGCAGAAATCATCCTGCTGTTGTTTGGTCTGTGCTGCAGAGGGCTGAGCTCAGCAGAAATCATCCTGCTGTTGTTTGGTCTGTGCTGCAGAGGGCTGAGCTCAGCAGAAATCATCCTGCTGTTGTTTGGTCTGTGCTGCAGAGGGCTGAGCTCAGCAGAAATCATCCTGCTGTTGTTTGGTCTGTGCTGCAGAGGGCTGAGCTAGCAGAAATCATCCTGCTGTTCTTTGGTCTGTGCTGCAGAGGGCTGAGCTCAGCAGAAATCATCCTGCTGTTGTTTGGTCTGTGCTGCAGAGGGCTGAGCTCAGCAGAAATCATCCTGCTGTTGTTTGGTCTGTGCTGCAGAGGGCTGAGCTCAGCAGAAATCATCCTGCTGTTGTTTAGTCTGTGCTGCAGAGGGCTGAGCTCAGCAGAAATCATCCTGCTGTTGTTTGGTCTGTGCTACAGAGGGCTGAGCTCAGCAGAAATCATCCTGCTGTTGTTTGGTCTGTGCTGCAGAGGGCTGAGCTCAGCAGAAATCATCCTGCTGTTGTTTGGTCTGTGCTGCAGAGGGCTGAGCTCAGCAGAAATCATCCTACTGTTGTTTGGTCTGTGCTGCAGAGGGCTGAGCTCAATAGAAATCATCCTGCTGTTGTTTGGTCTGTGCTGCAGAGGGCTGAGCTCAGTAGAAATCATCCTGCTGTTGTATATCCTCATCTTGCCAAGCATATAGAAAGTGAACTAAATACTAGCTTGGTCCCAAAAAGCACGCTATTCCCTATATAGTGCACAACTTTTGACCTGGGATGTATGAGCATTTTAGGCCCCTGAAACTAAATCCAATTCATGTAAACCATGATTTTATCAAATTGAAGAACAATAGAGCCATGTCTTTTAAAGTAGCAATCTGTTGTAAAAAAAATAAAACTGTTATCATAAACAGCTGAGGGATGGGCCTGGAGAAACAGTAAACAGCCTGGAGAAACAGTCAACAGTTGAGGGCCTGGAGAAACAGTAAACAGCCTGGAGAAACAGTAAACAGTTGAGGGCCTGGAGAAACAGTAAACAGCCTGGAGAAACAGTAAACAGTTGAGGGCCTGGAGAAACAGTAAACAGCCTGGAGAAACAGTAAACAGCCTGGAGAAACAGTAAACAGCTGAGGGCCTGGAGAAACAGTAAACAGCTGAGGGCCTGGAGAAACAGTAAACAGCTGAGGGCCTGGAGAAACAGTAAACAGCCTGGAGAAACAGTAAACAGCCTGGAGAAACAGTAAACAGCCTGGAGAAACAGTAAACAGCCTGGAGAAACAGTAAACAGCTGAGGGCCTGGAGAAACAGTAAACAGCCTGGAGAAACAGTAAACTGCCTGGAGAAACAGTAAACAGTTGAGGGCCTGGAGAAACAGTAAACAGCCTGGAGAAACAGTAAACAGCCTGGAGAAACAGTAAACAGCTGAGGGCCTGGAGAAACAGTAAACAGCCTGGAGAAACAGTAAACAGCTGAGGACCTGGATAAACAGTAAACAGCCTGGAGAAACAGTAAACAGCCTGGAGAAACAGTAAACAGCTGAGGACCTGGAGAAACAGTAAACAGCCTGGAGAAACAATAAACAGCCTGGAGAAACAGTAAACAGCTGAGGACCTGGAGAAACAGTAAACAGCCTGGAGAAACAGTAAACAGCCTGGAGAAACAGTAAACAGTAAACAGCCTGGAGAAACAGTAAACAGCCTGGAGAAACAGTAAACAGCCTGGAGAAACAGTAAACAGCCTGGAGAAACAGTAAACAGCTGAGGACCTGGAGAAACAGTAAACAGCCTGGAGAAACAGTAAACAGCCTGGAGAAACAGTAAACAGCCTGGAGAAACAGTAAACAGCTGAGGGCCTGGAGAAACAGTAAACAGCCTGGAGAAACAGTAAACAGCCTGGAGAAACAGTAAACAGCCTGGAGAACCAGTAAACCGCTGAGGGCCTGGAGAAACAGTAAACAGCCTGGAGAAACAGTAAACAGCTGAGGACCTGGAGAAACAGTAAACAGCCTGGAGAAACAGTAAACAGCTGAGGGCCTGGAGAAACAGTAAACAGTTGAGGGCCTGGAGAAACAGTAAACAGCTGAGGGCCTGGAGAAACAGTAAACAGCCTGGAGAAACAGTAAACAGCCTGGAGAAACAGTAAACCGCCTGGAGAAACAGTAAACAGCTGAGGGCCTGGAGAAACAGTAAACAGCCTGGAGAAACAGTAAACAGCTGAGGACCTGGAGAAACAGTAAACAGCCTGGAGAAACAGTAAACCGCCTGGAGAAACAGTAAACAGCTGAGGACCTGGAGAAACAGTAAACAGCCTGGAGAAACAGTAAACAGCTGAGGGCCTGGAGAAACAGTAAACAGTCTGGAGAAACAGTAAACAGCCTGGAGAAACAGTAAACAGCCTGGAGAAACAGTAAACAGCCTGGAGAAACAGTAAACAGCCTGGACAAACTGTAAACAGCCTGGAGAAACAGTAAACAGCCTGGAGAAACAGTAAACAGCCTGGACAAACTGTAAACAGCCTGGAGAAACAATAAACATTCCTGGAGAAACAGTAAACAGCCTGGAGAAACAGTAAACAGCTGAGGACCTGGAGAAACAGTAAACAGTTGAGGGCCTGGAGAAACAGTAAACAGCCTGGAGAAACAGTAAACAGCTGAGGACCTGGAGAAACAGTAAACAGTTGAGGGCCTGGAGAAACAGTAAACAGCCTGGAGAAACAGTAAACAGCTGAGGACCTGGAGAAACAGTAAACAGCCGAGGACCTGGAGAAACAGTAAACAGCCGAGGACCTGGAGAAACAGTAAACAGCCGAGGACCTGGAGAAACAGTAAACAGCCTGGAGAAACAGTAAACAGTTGAGGACCTGGAGAAACAGTAAACAGTAAACAGCCTGGAGAAACAGTAAACAGCCTGGAGAAACAGTAAACAGCCTGGAGAAACAGTAAACAGCCTGGAGAAACAGTAAACAGCCTGGAGAAACAGTAAACAGCTGAGGGCCTGGAGAAACAGTAAACAGCCTGGAGAAACAGTAAACAGCCTGGAGAAACAGTAAACAGCTGAGGGCCTGGAGAAACAGTAAACAGCCTGGAGAAACAGTAAACAGCCTGGAGAAACAGTAAACAGCCTGGAGAAACAGTAAACAGCCTGGAGAAACAGTAAACAGCCTGGAGAAACAGTAAACAGCCTGGAGAAACAGTAAACCGCCTGGAGAAACAGTAAACCGCCTGGAGAAACAGTAAACCGCTGAGGACCTGGAGAAACAGTAAACAGCCTGGAGAAACAGTAAACGGCCTGGAGAAACAGTAAACAGCCTGGAGAAACAGTAAACAGCCTGGAGAAACAGTAAACCGCTGAGGACCTGGAGAAACAGTAAACCGCTGAGGACCTGGAGAAACAGTAAACAGCCTGGAGAAACAGTAAACAGCCTGGAGAAACAGTAAACAGCCTGGAGAAACAGTAAACAGCCTGGAGAAACAGTAAACAGCCTGGAGAAACAGTAAACAGCTGAGGGCCTGGAGAAACAGTAAACAGTTGAGGACCTGGAGAAACAGTAAACAGCCTGGAGAAACAGTAAACAGCCTGGAGAAACAGTAAACAGCCGGGAGAAACAGTAAACAGCCTGGAGAAACAGTAAACAGCCTGGAGAAACAGTAAACAGCTGAGGGCCTGGAGTAACAGTAAACAGCCTGGAGAAACAGTAAACAGCCTGGAGAAACAGTAAACAGCCTGGAGAAACAGTAAACAGCCTGGAGAAACAGTAAACAGCCTGGAGAAACAGTAAACAGCCTGGAGAAACAGTAAACGGCCTGGAGAAACAGTAAACCGCTGAGGACCTGGAGAAACAGTAAACAGCCTGGAGAAACAGTAAACGGCCTGGAGAAACAGTAAACAGCCTGGAGAAACAGTAAACAGCCTGGAGAAACAGTAAACAGCCTGGAGAAACAGTAAACAGCCTGGAGAAACAGCAAACAGCCTGGAGAAACAGTAAACAGCCTGGAGAAACAGTAAACAGCTGAGGACCTGGAGAAACAGTAAACAGCCGAGGACCTGGAGAAACAGTAAACAGCCGAGGAACTGGAGAAACAGTAAACAGCCGAGGACCTGGAGAAACAGTAAACAGCCTGGAGAAACAGTAAACAGTTGAGGACCTGGAGAAACAGTAAACAGTAAACAGCCTGGAGAAACAGTAAACAGCCTGGAGAAACAGTAAACAGCCTGGAGAAACAGTAAACAGCCTGGAGAAACAGTAAACAGCCTGGAGAAACAGTAAACAGCCTGGAGAAACAGTAAACAGCTGAGGGCCTGGAGAAACAGTAAACAGCCTGGAGAAACAGTAAACAGCCTGGAGAAACAGTAAACAGCCTGGAGAAACAGTAAACAGCCTGGAGAAACAGTAAACCGCTGAGGACCTGGAGAAACAGTAAACCGCTGAGGACCTGGAGAAACAGTAAACAGCCTGGAGAAACAGTAAACAGCCTGGAGAAACAGTAAACAGCCTGGAGAAACAGTAAACAGCCTGGAGAAACAGTAAACAGCCTGGAGAAACAGTAAACAGCTGAGGGCCTGGAGAAACAGTAAACAGTTGAGGACCTGGAGAAACAGTAAACAGCCTGGAGAAACAGTAAACAGCCTGGAGAAACAGTAAACAGCCGGGAGAAACAGTAAACAGCCTGGAGAAACAGTAAACAGCCTGGAGAAACAGTAAACAGCTGAGGGCCTGGAGTAACAGTAAACAGCCTGGAGAAACAGTAAACAGCCTGGAGAAACAGTAAACAGCCTGGAGAAACAGTAAACAGCCTGGAGAAACAGTAAACAGCCTGGAGAAACAGTAAACAGCCTGGAGAAACAGTAAACGGCCTGGAGAAACAGTAAACGGCCTGGAGAAACAGTAAACCGCTGAGGACCTGGAGAAACAGTAAACAGCCTGGAGAAACAGTAAACGGCCTGGAGAAACAGTAAACAGCCTGGAGAAACAGTAAACAGCCTGGAGAAACAGTAAACAGCCTGGAGAAACAGTAAACAGCCTGGAGAAACAGCAAACAGCCTGGAGAAACAGTAAACAGCCTGGAGAAACAGCAAACAGCCTGGAGAAACAGTAAACAGCTGAGGGCCTGGAGAAACAGTAAACAGCCTGGAGAAACAGTAAACAGCCTGGAGAAACAGTAAACAGCCTGGAGAAACAGTAAACAGCCTGGAGAAACAGTAAACAGCTGAGGGCCTGGAGAAACAGTAAACAGTTGAGGGCCTGGAGAAACAGTAAACAGCTGAGGACCTGGAGAAACAGTAAACAGCCTGGAGAAACAGTAAACAGTCTAGAGAAACAGTAAACAGCCTGGAGAAACAGTAAACCGCTGAGGGCCTAGAGAAACAGTAAAGAGCCTGGAGAAACAGTAAACCGCTGAGGGCCTAGAGAAACAGTAAACAGCCTGGAGAAACAGTAAACAGCCTGGAGAAACAGTAAACAGCCTGGAGAAACAGTAAACAGCTGAGGACCTGGAGAAACAGTAAACCGCTGAGGGCCTGGAGAACTGTAACGACTCTTAAATTAATAGACAGAGGTATGGATGCAAAGACTGACCATCCATGATATCATCATTATAGTTTTAACCATGCTATAATGTGTTTTTTTACAATTACATTTTTTACAAACATTGTAGTAAAAAAAGCTGATATTTTGAGTTCATATGGGAAAAAAAGGTTGAACTCCTGCCGCTGCTCCATTATACATAAACCAATGGGTTCATTCATTAAAAAGTAACAAAATGGGTGTCGTATTTTAGCATAACAAAACAATCAACATGGTCCTTCTGTAGCTCAGTTGGTAGAGCATGGCGCTTGTAACGCCAGGGTAGTGGGTTTGATTCCCGGGACCACCCATACGTAGAATGTATGCACACATGACTGTAAGTCGCTTTGGATAAAAGCGTCTGCTAAATGGCATATATTATTATTATATTAATCCCCAACAAAATCCATCTGTTTAAACTAGATATTTCATATTTAAGCTATTTAAATTTTAAACTGAATTTAAAATGTTTAAGCTAGAGATAAAGTCTGTATTACTGATGTGTCAACTTCTGTCTGTAGTGTCCCAAAGGCTTGTGGACGTTAGCGACTCCCACAAACCACAGAAGACTCTTCTGACGGTAACCCGGTAGCAGATTTAAAAAATGAATGGAGGTATCCACTGAGTTTACAAAACATTAAGAACATCATACTAATTTTGAGTTTCAACCCCCCCTCACACCCCTTTCGCCTTCACAACATCCTCAATTCGTCGGGGGATGGACTCTACAAGGTGTCGAAAGCGTTCCACAGGGACTTTGGCCCATGTTGACTCCAATACATCAATCAATAAGGGATCATAACCTGGATTCACCTGGTCAGTCTATGTCAAGGAAAAAGCAGGTGTTCTTAATGTTTTGTATGGCAGTGTATATGGAAGTACTTCCTTTTTTAAATGTTTTGACAATGTGTTTCTATTGGCTAATTAGCAGTAAGGACTGTCTGTTATTCCATGTGTTTCTATTGGGTAATAGCAGTAAGGACTATCTGTTATTCAATGTGTTTCTATGGGCTAATAGCAGTAAGGACTATCTGTTATTCAATGTGTTTCTATGGGCTAATAGCAGTATGGCCAAATGCAATGTTTCATCTTCATTGCAGTATGTATATAAACGTATATATATATATATATATATATACAGCAGGGAGCACTACCTAGTTACTGTATATACTGTAATTAAACAGCAGGGAGCACTACCTAGTTACTGTATATACTGTAATTAAACAGCAGGGAGCACTACCTAGTTACTGTATATACTGTAATTAAACAGCAGGGAGCACTACCTAGTTACTGTATATACTGTAATTAAACAGCAGGGAGCACTACCTAGTTACTGTATATACTGTAATTAAACAGCAGGGAGCACTACCTAGTTACTGTATATACTGTAATTAAACAGCAGGGAGCACTACCTAGTTACTGTATATACTGTAATTAAACAGCAGGGAGCACTACCTAGTTACTGTATATACTGTAATTAAACAGCAGGGAGCACTACCTAGTTACTGTATATACTGTAATTAAACAGCAGGGAGCACTACCTAGTTACTGTATACACTGTAATTAAACAGCAGGGAGCACTACCTAGTAACTGTATATACTGTAATTAAACAGCAGGGAGCACTACCTAGTTACTGTAATTACTGTAATTAAACAGCAGGGAGCACTACCTAGTTACTGTATATACTGTAATTAAACAGCAGGGAGCAGGTCTCGAACCCTCGACCCCGAGGTCCGGCATGCTATCGACTGTACCGCTAAAGCTAAAGCTAAAGCATGCTCGTCCGGAAGGGTCGATTTCCACGCTTATAAACCCGGGGTCGATTTCCACGCTTTATAAACCCGGGATCGATTTCCACGCTTATAAACCCGGGATCGATTTCCACGCTTTATAAACCCGGGGTCGATTTCCACGCTTAAAAACCCGGGGTCGATTTCCACGCTTAAAACCCGGGGTCGATTTCCACGCTTATAAACCCGGGGTCGATTTCCACGCTTTATAAACCCGGGGTCGATTTCCACGCCTTATAAACCTGGGGTCGATTTCACGCTTAGAAATCCTACAATGTGATTTCCACGCTTATAAAACCGGGATCGATTTCCACGCTTTATAAACCCGGGGTCGATTTCCACGCTTTATAAACCCAGGGGGCGATTTCCACCCTTGTAAACCCGGGAACTTATAAATTCATAAAAAATCCTACAATGTGATTTTCTGGATTTTTAGTTGAAGTGTACCTATGATGAAAATTACAGGCCTCTCTCATCTTTTTAAGTGGGAGAACATGCACAATTGGTGGCTGACTAAATACTTTTTTGCCCCACTGTATGTATATATATATATATAAAGGGCAGTAATATATATAAATATATTTATACCAACAGGGGTCCTAAAATTCCAAATCAAATAGCTAAATGATGCTTGGTATGACCAACAAAAAACAATTCCATATAGCTTAGTAGAACCCATCCCCAGGCCCAATTCCACATAGCTTAGTAGAACCCATCCCCAGGCCCAATTCCACATAGCTTAGTAGAACCCATCCCCAGGCCCAATTCCACATAGCTTAGTAGAACCCATCCCCAGGCCCAATTCCATATAGCTTAGTAGAACCCATCCCCAGGCCCAATTCCATATAGCTTAGTAGAACCCATCCCCGGGCCCAATTCCATATAGCTTAGTAGAACCCATCCCGGGGCCCAATTCCATAGAACCCATCCCCGGGCCCAATTCCATATAGCTTAGTAGAACCCATCCCCAGGCCCAATTCCACATAGCTTAGTAGAACCCATCCCCGGGCCCAATTCCACATAGCTTAGTAGAACCCATCCCCAGGCCCAATTCCACATAGCTTAGTAGAACCCATCCCCAGGCCCAATTCCACATAGCTTAGTAGAACCCATCCCCAGGCCCAATTCCACATAGCTTAGTAGAACCCATCCCCAGGCCCAATTCCACATAGCTTAGTAGAACCCATCCCCAGGCCCAATTCCACATAGCTTAGTAGAACCCATCCCCAGGCCCAATTCCACATAGCTTAGTAGAACCCATCCCCGGGCCCTCTTAAGGGGTTCTTAAGGTGCAGCTCATGTTTCTCCAGTCTCAGTTACGGTTCAGTGAGAGAAAGTACAGAACAGTACAATATTGAACTCCTATTTGGTTCATTTATTTAATCCGTGTTCTTATTGTGGTCAATACATTAAGCTACAATAGAAAAGGATGCTTACAAAGTATTGATCCAGAGATATCGTAACAACACGCATGCACTCATTTTCCAGTTTAGCCCTAATAGGTGTGCTAGATATGATGAGAATGAGGTGGAGGGGTACACATGAGGAGGGTTAGGGGTTAGGATCTTACCTGGAGAATGAGGTGGAGGGGTACATGAGGAGGGTTAGGGGTTAGGATCTTACCTGGAGAATGAGGTGGAGGGGTACACGAGGAGGGTTAGGGGTTAGGATCTTACCTGGAGAATGAGGTGGAGGGGTACACATGAGGAGGGTTAGGGGTTAGGATCTTACCTGGAGAATGAGGTGGAGGGGTACACATGAGGAGGGTTAGGGGTTAGGATCTTACCTGGAGAATGAGGTGGAGGGGTACACATGAGGAGGGTTAGGGGTTAGGATCTTACCTGGAGAATGAGGTGGAGGGGTACACACGAGGAGGGTTAGGGGTTAGGATCTTACCTGGAGAATGAGGTGGAGGGGTACACGAGGAGGGTTAGGGGTTAGGATCTTACCTGGAGAATGAGGTGGAGGGGTACACATGAGGAGGGTTAGGGGTTAGGATCTTACCTGGAGAATGAGGTGGAGGGGTACACATGAGGAGGGTTAAGGGTTAGGATCATACCTGGAGAATGAGGTGGAGGGGTACACATGAGGAGGGTTAGGGGTCAGGGGTCAGGAGTTAAGGGTCAGGATCTTACCTGGAGAATGAGGTGTAGAGGTACACATGAGGAAGGTTAGGGGTTAGGGGTTAAGGGTCAGGCTCTTACCTGGAGAATGAGGTGGAGGGGTACACATGAGGAGGGTTAGGGGTTTCGGGTCTTACCTGGAGAATGAGGTGGAGGGGTACACATGAGGAGGGTTAGAGTTTCGGGTCTTACCTGGAGAATGAGGGGGTGGAGTACACATGAGGAGGGTTAGAGTTTCGGGTCTTACCTGGAGAATGAGGTGGAGGGGTACACATGAGGAGGGTTAGGGGTTAGGATCATACCTGGAGAATGAGGTGGATGGGTACACACGAGGAGGGTTAGGGGTCAGGGGTCAGGGGTTAAGGGTCAGGATCTTACCTGGAGAATGAGGGGGTGGGGTACACATGAGGAGGGTTAGGGGTTAGGGGTTAAGGGTCAGGGTCTTACCTGGAGAATGAGGGGGTGGAGTACACATGAGGAGGGTTAGGGGTTAAGGGTCAGGGTCTTACCTCGAGAATGAGGGGGTGGAGTACACATGAGGAGGGTTAGGGGTTAGGGGTCAGGGGTTAAGGGTCAGGGTCTTACCTGGAGAATGAGGGGGTGGGGTACACATGAGCACCACTCCTTGTCCTTCCCTTACAGACACACCTCCTCTCGTCCTCCCACTGAAGGATCCCAGATCTGTACCAGGAAACAACAACAATATTAACAGCATTAATATTTGCTATTGTACACAGTTAGTGTTATTTACAATGCTATTCTACACAGTTACAGGTAATTACAATGCTATTCTACACAGTTACAGGTATGTATAATGCTACACAGTTAAATAGTGGTATCATACAACCAGGGTGAGTTTCCCAAATTCTCTGCAGCTTTTAGCTTGTTCTAACGAGTTGCGTTATGTCGATAACCCAGTCGCCAGACACTTTTAAATCAATGTCTAACGATCTATCATCTGTGAGTGAACTAAAATGTGTCAAATTACACAGTTTACTGTTCTACTGAGGGTCTGTGTCTGGGTCATCAATAACTAACACAGTATACTGTTCTACTGAGGGTCTGGGTCATCAATAACTAACACAGTTTACTGTTCTACTGAGGGTCTGGGTCATCAATAACTAACACAGTTTACTGTTCTACTGAGGGTCTGGGTCATCAATAACTAACACAGTTTACTGTTCTACTGAGGGTCTGGGTCATCAATAACTAACACAGTTTACTGTTCTACTGAGGGTCTGGTCTGGGTCATCAATAACTAACACAGTTTACTGTTCTACTGAGGGTCTGGGTCATCAATAACTAACACAGTTTACTGTTCTACTGGGTCTGGGTCATCAATAACTAACACAGTTTACTGTTCTACTGAGGGTCTGGGTCATCAATAACTAACACAGTTTACTGTTCTACTGAGGGTCTGGGTCATCAATAACTAACACAGTTTACTGTTCTACTGAGGGTCTGGGTCATCAATAACTAACACAGTTTACTGTTCTACTGAGGGTCTGGGTCATCAATAACTAACACAGTTTACTGTTCTACTGAGGGTCTGGGTCTAACACAGTTTACTGTTCACTCAATAACTAACACAGTTTACTGTTCTACTGAGGGTCTGGGTCATCAATAACTAACACAGTTTACTGTTCTACTGAGGGTCTGGGTCATCAATAACTAACACAGTTTACTGTTCTAACTGAGTTTCTGTTCTACTGGGTCATCAATAACTAACACAGTTTACTGTTCTACTGAGGGTCTGGGTCATCAATAACTAACACAGTTTACTGTTCTACTGAGGGTCTGGGTCATCAATAACTAACACAGTTTACTGTTCTACTGAGTCTGGTCTGGGTCATCAATAACTAACACAGTTTACTGTTCTACTGAGGGTCTGGGTCATCAATAACTAACACAGTTTACTGTTCTACTGAGGGTCTGGGTCATCAATAACTAACACAGTTTACTGTTCTACTGAGGGTCTGTGTCTGGGTCATCAATAACTAACACAGTTTACTGTTCTACTGAGGGTCTGTGTCTGGGTCATCAATAACTAACACAGTTTACTGTTCTACTGAGGTCTGGGTCATCAATAACTAACACAGTTTACTGTTCTACTGAGGGTCTGGGTCATCAATAACTAACACAGTTTACTGTTCTACTGAGGGTCTGGATCATCAATAACTAACACAGTTTACTGTTCTACTGAGGGTCTGTGTCTGGGTCATCAATAACTAACACAGTTTACTGTTCTACTGAGGGTCTGGGTCATCAATAACTAACACAGTTTACTGTTCTACTGAGGGTCTGTGTCTGGGTCATCAATAACTAACACAGTTTACTGTTCTACTGAGGGTCTGTGTCTGGGTCATCAATAACTAACACAGTTTACTGTTCTACTGAGGGTCTGGGTCATCAATAACTAACACAGTTTACTGTTCTACTGAGGGTCTGGGTCATCAATAACTAACACAGTTTACTGTTCTACTGAGGGTCTGTGTCTGGGTCATCAATAACTAACACAGTTTACTGTTCTACTGAGGGTCTGGGTCATCAATAACTAACACAGTTTACTGTTCTACTGAGGGTCTGTGTCATCAATAACTAACACAGTTTACTGTTCTACTGAGGGTCTGTGTCTGGGTCATCAATAACTAACACAGTTTACTGTTCTACTGAGGGTCTGTGTCTGGGTCATCAATAACTAACACAGTTTACTGTTCTACTGAGGGTCTGTGTCTGGGTCATCAATAACTAACACAGTTTACTGTTCTACTGAGGGTCTGGGTCATCAATAACTAACACAGTTTACTGTTCTACTGAGGGTCTGGGTCATCAATAACTAACACAGTTTACTGTTCTACTGAGGGTCTGGATCATCAATAACTAACACAGTTTACTGTTCTACTGAGGGTCTGTGTCTGGGTCATCAATAACTAACACAGTTTACTGTTCTACTGAGGTCTGGGTCATCAATAACTAACACAGTTTACTGTTCTACTGAGGGTCTGTGTCTGGGTCATCAATAACTAACACAGTTTACTGTTCTACTGAGGGTCTGTGTCTGGGTCATCAATAACTAACACAGTTTACTGTTCTACTGAGGTCTGGGTCATCAATAACTAACACAGTTTACTGTTCTACTGAGGGTCTGTGTCTGGGTCATCAATAACTAACACAGTTTACTGTTCTACTGAGGGTCTGGGTCATCAATAACTAACACAGTTTACTGTTCTACTGAGGGTCTGGGTCATCAATAACTAACACAGTTTACTGTTCTACTGAGGGTCTGGGTCATCAATAACTAACACAGTTTACTGTGCTACTGAGGGTCTGTGTCTGGGTCATCAATAACTAACACAGTTTACTGTTCTACTGAGGGTCTGGGTCATCAATAACTAACACAGTTTACTGTTCTACTGAGGGTCTGGGTCATCAATAACTAACACAGTTTACTGTTCTACTGAGGGTCTGGGTCATCAATAACTAACACAGTTTACTGTTCTACTGAGGGTCTGTGTCTGGGTCATCAATAACTAACAGAGTTTACTGTTCTACTGAGGGTCTGGGTCATCAATAACTAACACAGTTTACTGTTCTACTGAGGGTCTGTGTCTGGGTCATCAATAACTAACACAGTTTACTGTTCTACTGAGGGTCTGTGTCTGGGTCATCAATAACTAACACAGTTTACTGTGCTACTGAGGGTCTGTGTCTGGGTCATCAATAACTAACACAGTTTACTGTTCTACTGAGGGTCTGGGTCATCAATAACTAACACAGTTTACTGTTCTACTGAGGGTCTGTGTCTGGGTCATCAATAACTAACACAGTTTACTGTGCTACTGAGGGTCTGTGTCTGGGTCATCAATAACTAACACAGTTTACTGTTCTACTGAGGGTCTGGGTCATCAATAACTAACACAGTTTACTGTTCTACTGAGGGTCTGTGTCATCAATAACTAACACAGTTTACTGTTCTACTGAGGGTCTGTGTCTGGGTCATCAATAACTAACACAGTTTACTGTTCTACTGAGGGTCTGGGTCATCAATAACTAACACAGTTTACTGTTCTACTGAGGGTCTGTGTCATCAATAACTAACACAGTTTACTGTTCTACTGAGGGTCTGGGTCATCAATAACTAACACAGTTTACTGTTCTACTGAGGTCTGTGTCTGGGTCATCAATAACTAACACAGTTTACTGTTCTACTGAGGTCTGGGTCATCAATAACTAACACAGTTTACTGTGCTACTGAGGGTCTGTGTCTGGGTCATCAATAACTAACACAGTTTACTGTTCTACTGAGGGTCTGGGTCATCAATAACTAACACAGTTTACTGTTCTACTGAGGGTCTGTGTCTGGGTCATCAATAACTAACACAGTTTACTGTTCTACTGAGGGTCTGTGTCTGGGTCATCAATAACTAACACAGTTTACTGTTCTACTGAGGGTCTGGGTCATCAATAACTAACACAGTTTACTGTTCTACTGAGGGTCTGGGTCATCAATAACTAACACAGTTTACTGTTCTACTGAGGGTCTGGGTCATCAATAACTAACACAGTTTACTGTTCTACTGAGGGTCTGGGTCATCAATAACTAACACAGTTTACTGTTCTACTGAGGTCTGGGTCATCAATAACTAACACAGTTTACTGTTCTACTGAGGGTCTGTGTCTGGGTCATCAATAACTAACACAGTTTACTGTTCTACTGAGGGTCTGTGTCTGGGTCATCAATAACTAACACAGTATACTGTTCTACTGAGGGTCTGTGTCTGGGTCATCAATAACTAACACAGTATACTGTTCTACTGAGGGTCTGGGTCATCAATAACTAACACAGTTTACTGTTCTACTGAGGGTCTGGGTCATCAATAACTAACACAGTTTACTGTTCTACTGAGGGTCTGGGTCATCAATAACTAACACAGGGTCTGGGTCATCAATAACTAACACAGTTTACTGTTCTACTGAGGGTCTGTGTCTTTACTGTTCTACTGAGGTCTGGGTCATCAATAACTAACACAGTTTACTGTTCTACTGAGGGTCTGGGTCATCAATAACTAACACAGTTTACTGTTCTACTGAGGTCTGGGTCATCAATAACTAACACAGTTTACTGTTCTACTGAGGAGGTCTGTGTCTGGGTCATCAATAACTAACACAGTTTACTGTTCTACTGAGGGGGTCTGGGTCATCAATAACTAACACAGTTTACTGTTCTACTGAGGGTCTGTGTCTGGGTCATCAATAACTAACACAGTTTACTGTTCTACTGAGGTCTGTGTCTGGGTCATCAATAACTAACACAGTTTACTGTTCTACTGAGGATCTGGGTCATCAATAACTAACACAGTTTACTGTTCTACTGAGGGTCTGGGTCATCAATAACTAACACAGTTTACTGTTCTACTGAGGGTCTGGATCATCAATAACTAACACAGTTTACTGTTCTACTGAGGGTCTGTGTCTGGGTCATCAATAACTAACACAGTTTACTGTTCTACTGAGGGTCTGGGTCATCAATAACTAACACAGTTTACTGTTCTACTGAGGGTCTGTGTCTGGGTCATCAATAACTAACACAGTTTACTGTTCTACTGAGGGTCTGTGTCTGGGTCATCAATAACTAACACAGTTTACTGTTCTACTGAGGGTCTGGGTCATCAATAACTAACACAGTTTACTGTTCTACTGAGGGTCTGGGTCATCAATAACTAACACAGTTTACTGTTCTACTGAGGGTCTGTGTCTGGGTCATCAATAACTAACACAGTTTACTGTTCTACTGAGGTCTGGGTCATCAATAACTAACACAGTTTACTGTTCTACTGAGGGTCTGTGTCATCAATAACTAACACAGTTTACTGTTCTACTGAGGGTCTGTGTCTGGGTCATCAATAACTAACACAGTTTACTGTTCTACTGAGGGTCTGTGTCTGGGTCATCAATAACTAACACAGTTTACTGTTCTACTGAGGGTCTGTGTCTGGGTCATCAATAACTAACACAGTTTACTGTTCTACTGAGGGTCTGGGTCATCAATAACTAACACAGTTTACTGTTCTACTGAGGGTCTGGGTCATCAATAACTAACACAGTTTACTGTTCTACTGAGGGTCTGGATCATCAATAACTAACACAGTTTACTGTTCTACTGAGGGTCTGTGTCTGGGTCATCAATAACTAACACAGTTTACTGTTCTACTGAGGGTCTGGGTCATCAATAACTAACACAGTTTACTGTTCTACTGAGGGTCTGGATCATCAATAACTAACACAGTTTACTGTTCTACTGAGGGTCTGTGTCTGGGTCATCAATAACTAACACAGTTTACTGTTCTACTGAGGGTCTGGGTCATCAATAACTAACACAGTTTACTGTTCTACTGAGGGTCTGTGTCTGGGTCATCAATAACTAACACAGTTTACTGTTCTACTGAGGGTCTGGGTCATCAATAACTAACACAGTTTACTGTTCTACTGAGGGTCTTGTCTGTGTCTGGGTCATCAATAACTAACACAGTTTACTGTTCTACTGAGGGTCTGGGTCATCAATAACTAACACAGTTTACTGTTCTACTGAGGGTCTGGGTCATCAATAACTAACACAGTTTACTGTTCTACTGAGGGTCTGGGTCATCAATAACTAACACAGTTTACTGTTCTACTGAGGGTCTGGGTCATCAATAACTAACACAGTTTACTGTGCTACTGAGGGTCTGTGTCTGGGTCATCAATAACTAACACAGTTTACTGTTCTACTGAGGGTCTGGGTCATCAATAACTAACACAGTTTACTGTTCTACTGAGGGTCTGGGTCATCAATAACTAACACAGTTTACTGTTCTACTGAGGGTCTGGGTCATCAATAACTAACACAGTTTACTGTTCTACTGAGGGTCTGTGTCTGGGTCATCAATAACTAACAGAGTTTACTGTTCTACTGAGGGTCTGGGTC
This sequence comes from Oncorhynchus gorbuscha, assembly GCF_021184085.1. Lineage (NCBI taxonomy): Eukaryota > Metazoa > Chordata > Actinopteri > Salmoniformes > Salmonidae > Oncorhynchus > Oncorhynchus gorbuscha. The sequence goes on from NC_060185.1 coordinate 1,059,693, forward strand.
ATCAATAACTAACACAGTTTACTGTTCTACTGAGGGTCTGTGTCTGGGTCATCAATAACTAACACAGTTTACTGTTCTACTGAGGGTCTGTGTCTGGGTCATCAATAACTAACACAGTTTACTGTGCTACTGAGGGTCTGTGTCTGGGTCATCAATAACTAACACAGTTTACTGTTCTACTGAGGGTCTGGGTCATCAATAACTAACACAGTTTACTGTTCTACTGAGGGTCTGTGTCTGGGTCATCAATAACTAACACAGTTTACTGTGCTACTGAGGGTCTGTGTCTGGGTCATCAATAACTAACACAGTTTACTGTTCTACTGAGGGTCTGGGTCATCAATAACTAACACAGTTTACTGTTCTACTGAGGGTCTGTGTCATCAATAACTAACACAGTTTACTGTTCTACTGAGGGTCTGTGTCTGGGTCATCAATAACTAACACAGTTTACTGTTCTACTGAGGGTCTGGGTCATCAATAACTAACACAGTTTACTGTTCTACTGAGGGTCTGTGTCATCAATAACTAACACAGTTTACTGTTCTACTGAGGTCTGGGTCATCAATAACTAACACAGTTTACTGTTCTACTGAGGGTCTGTGTCTGGGTCATCAATAACTAACACAGTTTACTGTTCTACTGAGGGTCTGGGTCATCAATAACTAACACAGTTTACTGTGCTACTGAGGGTCTGTGTCTGGGTCATCAATAACTAACACAGTTTACTGTTCTACTGAGGGTCTGGGTCATCAATAACTAACACAGTTTACTGTTCTACTGAGGGTCTGTGTCTGGGTCATCAATAACTAACACAGTTTACTGTTCTACTGAGGGTCTGTGTCTGGGTCATCAATAACTAACACAGTTTACTGTTCTACTGAGGGTCTGGGTCATCAATAACTAACACAGTTTACTGTTCTACTGAGGGTCTGGGTCATCAATAACTAACACAGTTTACTGTTCTACTGAGGGTCTGGGTCATCAATAACTAACACAGTTTACTGTTCTACTGAGGGTCTGGGTCATCAATAACTAACACAGTTTACTGTTCTACTGAGGGTCTGGGTCATCAATAACTAACACAGTTTACTGTTCTACTGAGGGTCTGTGTCTGGGTCATCAATAACTAACACAGTTTACTGTTCTACTGAGGGTCTGTGTCTGGGTCATCAATAACTAACACAGTATACTGTTCTACTGAGGGTCTGTGTCTGGGTCATCAATAACTAACACAGTATACTGTTCTACTGAGGGTCTGGGTCATCAATAACTAACACAGTTTACTGTTCTACTGAGGGTCTGGGTCATCAATAACTAACACAGTTTACTGTTCTACTGAGGGTCTGGGTCATCAATAACTAACACAGTTTACTGTTCTACTGAGGGTCTGGGTCATCAATAACTAACACAGTTTACTGTTCTACTGAGGGTCTGGGTCATCAATAACTAACACAGTTTACTGTTCTACTGAGGGTCTGGGTCATCAATAACTAACACAGTTTACTGTTCTACTGAGGGTCTGTGTCTGGGTCATCAATAACTAACACAGTTTACTGTTCTACTGAGGGTCTGGGTCATCAATAACTAACACAGTTTACTGTTCTACTGAGGGTCTGTGTCTGGGTCATCAATAACTAACACAGTTTACTGTTCTACTGAGGGTCTGTGTCTGGGTCATCAATAACTAACACAGTTTACTGTTCTACTGAGGATCTGGGTCATCAATAACTAACACAGTTTACTGTTCTACTGAGGGTCTGGGTCATCAATAACTAACACAGTTTACTGTTCTACTGAGGGTCTGGATCATCAATAACTAACACAGTTTACTGTTCTACTGAGGGTCTGTGTCTGGGTCATCAATAACTAACACAGTTTACTGTTCTACTGAGGGTCTGGGTCATCAATAACTAACACAGTTTACTGTTCTACTGAGGGTCTGTGTCTGGGTCATCAATAACTAACACAGTTTACTGTTCTACTGAGGGTCTGTGTCTGGGTCATCAATAACTAACACAGTTTACTGTTCTACTGAGGGTCTGGGTCATCAATAACTAACACAGTTTACTGTTCTACTGAGGGTCTGGGTCATCAATAACTAACACAGTTTACTGTTCTACTGAGGGTCTGTGTCTGGGTCATCAATAACTAACACAGTTTACTGTTCTACTGAGGGTCTGGGTCATCAATAACTAACACAGTTTACTGTTCTACTGAGGGTCTGTGTCATCAATAACTAACACAGTTTACTGTTCTACTGAGGGTCTGTGTCTGGGTCATCAATAACTAACACAGTTTACTGTTCTACTGAGGGTCTGTGTCTGGGTCATCAATAACTAACACAGTTTACTGTTCTACTGAGGGTCTGTGTCTGGGTCATCAATAACTAACACAGTTTACTGTTCTACTGAGGGTCTGGGTCATCAATAACTAACACAGTTTACTGTTCTACTGAGGGTCTGGGTCATCAATAACTAACACAGTTTACTGTTCTACTGAGGGTCTGGATCATCAATAACTAACACAGTTTACTGTTCTACTGAGGGTCTGTGTCTGGGTCATCAATAACTAACACAGTTTACTGTTCTACTGAGGGTCTGGGTCATCAATAACTAACACAGTTTACTGTTCTACTGAGGGTCTGTGTCTGGGTCATCAATAACTAACACAGTTTACTGTTCTACTGAGGGTCTGTGTCTGGGTCATCAATAACTAACACAGTTTACTGTTCTACTGAGGGTCTGGGTCATCAATAACTAACACAGTTTACTGTTCTACTGAGGGTCTGTGTCTGGGTCATCAATAACTAACACAGTTTACTGTTCTACTGAGGGTCTGGGTCATCAATAACTAACACAGTTTACTGTTCTACTGAGGGTCTGGGTCATCAATAACTAACACAGTTTACTGTTCTACTGAGGGTCTGGGTCATCAATAACTAACACAGTTTACTGTGCTACTGAGGGTCTGTGTCTGGGTCATCAATAACTAACACAGTTTACTGTTCTACTGAGGGTCTGGGTCATCAATAACTAACACAGTTTACTGTTCTACTGAGGGTCTGGGTCATCAATAACTAACACAGTTTACTGTTCTACTGAGGGTCTGGGTCATCAATAACTAACACAGTTTACTGTTCTACTGAGGGTCTGTGTCTGGGTCATCAATAACTAACAGAGTTTACTGTTCTACTGAGGGTCTGGGTCATCAATAACTAACACAGTTTACTGTTCTACTGAGGGTCTGGGTCATCAATAACTAACACAGTTTACTGTTCTACTGAGGGTCTGTGTCTGGGTCATCAATAACTAACACAGTTTACTGTTCTACTGAGGGTCTGTGTCTGGGTCATCAATAACTAACACAGTTTACTGTGCTACTGAGGGTCTGTGTCTGGGTCATCAATAACTAACACAGTTTACTGTTCTACTGAGGGTCTGGGTCATCAATAACTAACACAGTTTACTGTTCTACTGAGGGTCTGTGTCTGGGTCATCAATAACTAACACAGTTTACTGTGCTACTGAGGGTCTGTGTCTGGGTCATCAATAACTAACACAGTTTACTGTTCTACTGAGGGTCTGGGTCATCAATAACTAACACAGTTTACTGTTCTACTGAGGGTCTGTGTCATCAATAACTAACACAGTTTACTGTTCTACTGAGGGTCTGGGTCATCAATAACTAACACAGTTTACTGTTCTACTGAGGGTCTGTGTCTGGGTCATCAATAACTAACACAGTTTACTGTTCTACTGAGGGTCTGGGTCATCAATAACTAACACAGTTTACTGTGCTACTGAGGGTCTGTGTCTGGGTCATCAATAACTAACACAGTTTACTGTTCTACTGAGGGTCTGGGTCATCAATAACTAACACAGTTTACTGTTCTACTGAGGGTCTGTGTCTGGGTCATCAATAACTAACACAGTTTACTGTTCTACTGAGGGTCTGTGTCTGGGTCATCAATAACTAACACAGTTTACTGTTCTACTGAGGGTCTGGGTCATCAATAACTAACACAGTTTACTGTTCTACTGAGGGTCTGGGTCATCAATAACTAACACAGTTTACTGTTCTACTGAGGGTCTGGGTCATCAATAGTTTACTGTTCTACTGAGGATCTGGGTCATCAATAACTAACATAGTTTACTGTTCTGCCCAGTTAAGGCCCAGTTAGGGCCCAGTTACGGTCCAGTTAGGGCCCAGTTAGGGTCTATCAATGTTGTTCCATTCCTTAGAAGGACCAGCACTAGTAGCAGAATGGTTGGACTCCTATACATATATATATATATATATATATGCCATTTATATATATATGCCATTTAGCAGACGCTTTTATCCAAAGCGACTTACAGTCATGTGTGCATACATTCTACGTATGGGTGGTCCCGGGGATCGAACCCACTACCCTGGCGTTACAAGCGCCATGCTCTACCAACTGAGCTACAGAAGGACCACAATACACAGGCCGAATGGAAAACACACACAATACATCTACATCCTGATACAATAAATACTGTTTCACTGTTAGTTGGTTGACCATTTGAGGGCTTGGATTTTAAGAAAACACATTTGAATCAATATGTAGATTAATAGTATCTACATAAAGCTACGATTAAATCAAGTATAAGGACACAAGACACGGCTCCTCTACTCAAGTGACCAATCACATTACGATTCTGCAATCACCAATCTGTGTAAGTGCGTCCCAAATCTCAAGCTATTCCACAGGGCTCTGGTTAAAATTAGTGCACCATTTAGTAAAGTGTGCCATTTGGGATGCCCCCTCATCTACAATTCAGTGGCACTCTGCCATCCAAGTGAAGCAGGTTTTTCCACCATAACGTGTAAATTGCTTGTAAAGGTTGATTGTTTGTATGAAGAGACTTGAGTCTGTGTTCTATCTGTCAACAGGCGGATTGTAAACAACCATTACTAAGGTCAGCCTTCACATGACACATAACAACATGCTAACCATTACTAAGGTCAGCCTTCACATGACACATAACAACATGCTAACCATTACTAAGGTCAGCCTTCACATGACACATAACAACATGCTAACCATTACTAAGGTCAGCCTTCACATGACACATAACAACATGCTAACCATTACTAAGGTCAGCCTTCACATGACACATAACAACATGCTAACCATTACTACGGTCAGCCTTCACATGACACATAACAACAGGCTAACCATTACTAAGGTCAGCCTTCACATGACACATAACAACAGGCTAACCATTACTAAGGTCAGCCTTCACATGACACATAACAATATGCTAATCATTACTAAGGTCGGCCTTCACATGAGACATAACAAAATGCTAACCATTACTAAGGTCAGCCTTCACATGACACATAACAACATGCTAACCATTACTAAGGTCAGCCTTCACATGACACATAACAACATGCTAACCATTACTAAGGTCAGCCTTCACATGACACATAACAATATGCTAACCATTACTAAGGTCAGCCTTCACATGACACATAACAACATGCTAACCATTACTAAGGTCAGCCTTCACATGACACATAACAACATGCTAACCATTACTAAGGTCAGCCTTCACATGACACATAACAACAGGCTAACCATTACTAAGGTCAGCCTTCACATGACACATAACAACATGCTAACCATTACTAAGGTCAGCCTTCACATGACACATAACAACATGCTAACCATTACTAAGGTCAGCCTTCACATGACACATAACAACATGCTAACCATTACTAAGGTCAGCCTTCACATGACACATAACAACAGGCTAACCATGACTAAGGTCAGCCTTCACATGACACATAACAACATGCTAACCATTACTAAGGTCAGCCTTCACATGACACATAACAACATGCTAACCATTACCAAGGTCAGCCTTCACATGACACATAACAACAGGCTAACCATTACTAAGGTCAGCCTTCACATGACACATAACAACAGGCTAACCATTACTAAGGTCAGCCTTCACATGACACATAACAACATGCTAACCATTACTAAGGTCAGCCTTCACATGACACATAACAACATGCTAACCATTACTAAGGTCAGCCTTCACATGAGCTATAACAACATGCTAACCATTACTAAGGTCAGCCTTCAGATGAGACATAACAACATGCTAACCATTACTAAGGTCAGCCTTCACATGACACATAACAACATGCTAACCATTACTAAGGTCAGCCTTCACATGACACATAACAACAGGCTAACCATTACTAAGGTCAGCCTTCACATGACACATAACAACATGCTAACCATTACTAAGGTCAGCCTTCACATGACACATAACAACATGCTAACCATTACTAAGGTCAGCCTTCACATGACACATAACAACATGCTAACCATTACTAAGGTCAGCCTTCACATGACACATAACAACAGGCTAACCATTACTAAGGTCAGCCTTCACATGACACATAACAACAGGCTAACCATTACTAAGGTCAGCCTTCACATGACACATAACAACAGGCTAACCATTACTAAGGTCAGCCTTCACATGACACATAACAACATGCTAACCATTACTAAGGTCAGCCTTCACATGAGCTATAACAACAGGCTAAGCCTCATCATCTCATGGAAATTAAGTAGTGATGATGTTTTGAGAGTCATGTCAAACATCAAGATGCAAATGAACTGAATTCTGATTTGCATTGCTATTCTACCAAGCAGAGAGAACATCATTTACATTCCTCAGATTTTAAGACAATTACAATACCAACCATCGGCCTTACCTTTTCAAAGCCTGATACCAGGTTGTTACATTTCCACAAAACCTGGGTTACAGGGCTGTGAAAAAGTAATTTGCTCTACTTTTGTATATTTTTGATACTGAATGTTATAAGATCTTCAACCAAAACCTAATATTAGATAAAGGGAACCTGATGTTACAAATAACACAATTACACACAACATAGGTCCCATTACGACGGGCAGAAACCAAGCACAGTGATGGTAGTGTGATGGTTTGGGGATGTTTCATCAAGCACAGTGATGGTGGAGTGTGATGGTTTGGGGATGTTTTGTCAAGCACAGTGATGGTGGAGTGTGATGGTTTGGGGATGTTTTGTCAAGCACAGTGATGGTGGAGTGTGATGGTTTGGGGATGTTTTGTCAAGCACAGTGATGGTAGTGTGATGGTTTGGGGATGTTTTGTCAAGCACAGTGATGGTAGTGTGATGGATTGGGGATGTTTCATCAAGCATAGTGATGGTGGAGTGTGATGGTTTGGGGATGTTTCGTCAAGCACAGTGATGGTAGTGTGATGGTTTGGGGATGTTTCATCAAGCACAGTGATGGTAGTGTGATGGTTTGGGGATGTTTCATCAAGCACAGTGATGGTAGTGTGATGGTTTGGGGATGTTTCGTCAAGCACAGTGATGGTAGTGTGATGGTTTGGGGATGTTTCATCAAGCACAGTGATGGTAGTGTGATGGTTTGGGGATGTTTCATCAAGCACAGTGATGGTAGTGTGATGGTTTGGGGATGTTTCGTCAAGCACAGTGATGGTAGTGTGATGGTTTGGGGATGTTTTGTCAAGCACAGTGATGGTAGTGTGATGGTTTGGGGATGTTTCGTCAAGCACAGTGATGGTAGTGTGATGGTTTGGGGATGTTTTGTCAAGCACAGTGATGGTAGTGTGATGGTTTGGGGATGTTTCATCAAGCACAGTGATGGTGGAGTGATGGTTTGGGGATGTTTCATCAAGCACAGTGATGGTGGAGTGTGATGGTTTGGGGATGTTTTGTCAAGCACAGTGATGGTGGAGTGATGGTTTGGGGATGTTTCATCAAGCACAGTGATGGTAGTGTGATGGTTTGGGGATGTTTCATCAAGCACAGTGATGGTGGAGTGATGGTTTGGGGATGTTTCATCAAGCACAGTGATGGTGGAGTGTGATGGTTTGGGGATGTTTTGTCAAGCACAGTGATGGTGGAGTGATGGTTTGGGGATGTTTCATCAAGCACAGTGATGGTGGAGTGTGATGGTTTGGGGATGTTTTGTCAAGCACAGAGATGGTGGAGTGTGATGGTTTGGGGATGTTTTGCTGCCTCAGGACCTGCACGACTAGCTTTAATAGAAGGAACCATGAATTCTGCTCTGTATCAGATAATTGTAAGCCCTGCTGGGTCATGCAGCAAGACGATGATCCAAAACACACAATCAAGTCTACATGAAAATGGTTCAAAAGCAACACACGTGAAGTTTTGGAATGACCTAGTCAAAGTCCAGACCTAATCCCAGTAGAGATGTTGTGGCAGGACCTGAAACGAGCAGTTCATGCTTGAAAACCCACAAATGTCACTGAGTTAAAGCAGTTCCGCATGGAAGTGTGGGCCAGAAATCCTCCACAGCGATGTGAGAGACTGATCAACAACTACAGGAAGAGTTTGGTTGGAGTCACTGCAGCTAAAGGTGGACTGATAAACTACAGGAAGAGTTTGGTTGGAGTCACTGCAGCTAAAGGTGGACTGATAAACTACAGGAAGTGTTTTGTTGGAGTCATTGCAGCTAAAGGTGGACTGATCAACTACAGGAAGAGTTTGGTTGGAGTCATTGCAGCTAAAGGTGGACTGATAAACTACAGGAAGTGGTTGGTTGGAGTCATTGCAGCTAAAGGTGGACTGATCAACTACAGGAAGTGGTTGGTTGGAGTCATTACAGCTAAAGGTGGACTGATCAACAACTACAGGAAGTGGTTGGTTGGAGTCATTACAGCTAAAGGTGGACTGATCAACTACAGGAAGAGTTTGGTTGGAGTCACTGCAGCTAAAGGTGGACTGATAAACTACAGGAAGTGGTTGGTTGGAGTCATTGCAGCTAAAGGTGGCACAACCAGTTATTGAGTTTAAGGGGGCAATTACTTTCACACAGGGGCATTGGGTGTTGCTTAACTTTGTTAATAAAATATATATTTTTTAAACTCCGGTTCCCTTTATCTAATATTAGGTTTTGGTTGAAAATCTGATGACATTAAATATCAAAAATATGCACAAACAGAGAAAGTCAGAAAGGGGTCAGATAGTTTTTCACGGCACTGTTTTTTCACCGGGCACCAAACAGAAGAAAACAGACTAAAACAGGGATCACTGATGTGTCCAATAAGAAACACTTGTTTCCACGTTCCGTTGTAAAACATTTTGCTACGTTTTGCTCTAATGAATATGACCCTGATGACAGGTGAGACTCAGGGCAGGTTTAGGCTGTAGTTTGCTCTTTAATACTAACAGCCATCACTCGGTACTGTTTACCATGTTACTGGAAGTGTTGGGTAATTATGCCTTACAGCCACATACTGTACCGGGATGTGAGACCTGGGTCAGTGGCCCAAATTAAACCATATTTTGGTATTTTATTAGGATACCCATTAGCTGTTGCAAAAGCAGCAGCTACTCTTCCTGGGGTCCACACAGAACATGACACATGACACAGAATACAGAATGACATAATACAGAAATAGACAAGAACAGCTCAAGGACAGAACAACATGCATTTATAAGAAGGCACATGTAGCCTCCATATCGATAGATACACACAAACTATCTAGATCAAATAGGGGAGAGGCGTTGTGCTGTGAGGTGTTGCTTTATCTGGTTTTTAAAAAACAGGTTTGCTGTTTATTTGAGCAATATGAGATGGAAGGAAGAAGAAGGGAGTTCCATGCAGTAATGGCCCTGTGTAATACTGTATGTTTCCTTGAATTTGTTCTGGACCTGGGGACTGTGAAAAGACAACTGGTGGCATGTCTGGTGGGGTAAGTATGTGTGTCAGAACTGTGTGTAAGTTGACTATGCAAACAGTTTGGGATTTTCAACACATTAATGTTTATTATAAAAAGAAGAAGTGATACAGTCAGTCTCTCCTCTCAACTCTTAACCAAGAGAGACTGGCAGCATAGTATTTATATCAGCCCTCTTATGTATATCAGCCCTCTTATGTATATCTGCCCTATGCAGAGCACTAGTTTTGACCAGGACCCAGTGCACTAAACAAGGAATAGGGTGCCATTGTATTTATTCTGCAGTTCAGACATATTAAGGAAAGATCAAGGGTTCAAACTCTTCATCTGAAGATGATGAAGGTGCTGCTGTAGCACACAGTCCCCTTCCCTGTCTACTGTGTTTGATCGAAAACAAATGACTGGCGGGTTTATACACTCTATCGGCATGACAGAACAGCAGCCTCTGGTAAGACATGGGGCGGGACTATGCATTTTTGTAAACAACAGATGGTGCATGATATCCAAGGAAGTCTCGAGGTTTTGATTACCTGAGGTAGAGTATCTCATGATAAGCTGTAGACCACACTATCTAGTTTTACCACATTTCTATCAGCATGTTAAATGTGCAACCAGAGGGAGAAAAAAAATTCTCAACCACCTTTACTTCACACACAGAGACGCATACAAAGCTCTCCCTCCATTTGGCATATCTGACCATAATTCTATCATCCTGATTCCTGCGTACAAACAAAGATTAAAGCAGGAAGCACCTGTAACTCAGTCTATAAAAAAGTGGTCAGATGACTGTTTTGCTATCACAGACTGGAATATGTTCCGGGATTCTTCCGATGGCATTGAGGAGTACAGCACATCAGTCACTGGCTTTATCAATAAGAGGATCGATGAAGTCATTCCCACAACATCCACACTAAGCTAAAGCTTGGTCATGGCTCACATCAACACCATTATCCCAGAAAACCTAGACCCACTCCAATTTGCATACCGCACCAACAGATCCACAGATGATGCAATCTATACAGCACTCCACACTGCCCTTTCCCACATGGACAAAAGGAACATCTATGTGAGACTGCTATTCATTGACTACAGCTCAGCATTCAACACCATAGTGCCCTCAAAGCTCAACACTAAGCTACGGACTCTGCGACTAAACACCTCCCTCTGCAACTGGATCCTGGACTTCCTGATGGGCCTCCCCCAGGTGGTGAGGGTAGATAACAACACATCCGCCACACTGTTCCTCAACACAGGGTTTCCTCAGGGGTGCGTTCTCAGTCCCCTCCTGTACTCCCTGTACACTCATGACTGCACGGCCAGGTACGACTCCAAAACCATCATTAAGTTTGCTGATGACACAACAGCAGTAGGCCTGATCACCGACAACGATGATACAGCCTATGGGGAGGAAGTCAGAGACCTGACAGAGACCTGGTGCAAGGACAACAACCTCTCCCTTGACGTGATGAATACAAAAGGAGATGATTGTGGACTACAGGAAAAGGAGGACCGAGCACGCCCCCATTCTCATCGACGGGGCTGTTGTGGTGCAGTTTGAGAGCTTTAAGTTCCTTGGTGTCCACATCACCAACAAACTAACATGGTCCAAGCACACCAAGAGAGTCGTGAAAGGACACAACAAAATCTATTCCCCCTCAGGAGACTGAAAAGATTTGGCATGGGTTTTCAGATCCTCACAAGGTTCTACAGCTGCAACATCGAGAGCATCCTGACGGGTTGCATCACTGCCTGGTCTGGCAACTGCTCTGCCTCTGACCGCAAGTCACTACAGAGGGTAGTGCGTACGGCCCAGTACATCACTGGGGCCAAGCTTCACTGCTATCCTTGACCTCTATACAAGGCGGTGTCAGAGGAAGGACCTTGACTCCAGCCACCCAGGTCATAGACTGTTCTCTCTGCTACCACACGGTAAGCGGCACCAGAGCGCCAAGTCAAGGTCCAAGAGGCTTCTAAACAGCTTCTACCCCCAAGCCACAGTTAATCAATTGACTACCCAGACTATTTGCACTTTAATAACTCTACCTACATTTACATATTACCTCAATTACCTCGACACCGGGGCCCAGCCGTTGACTCTGTACCAGCAGCCCCTGTATATAGCCTCCACATTGACTCTGTACCGTAACACCCTGTATATAGCCTCCACACTGACTCTGTACCGTAACACCCTGTATATAGCCTCCACATTGACTCTGTACCGTAACACCCTGTATATAGCCTCCACACTGACTCTGTACCGGTACCCCCTGTATATAGCCTCCACATTGACTCTGTACCGTAACACCCTGTAAATATCCTCCACAATGACTCTGTACCGTAACACCCTGTATATAGCCTCCACATTGGCTATGTACCGGTATCCCCTGTATATAGCCTCCACATTGACTCTGTACCATAACACCCTGTAAATATCCTCCACATTGACTCTGTACCGTAATACCCTGTATATAGTCTCCACATTGACTCTGTATCGTGCTGTGCTGCTCTTTAACCTCTCTAGGGTAGGGGGCAGCATTCAGAATTTTGGATGAAAAGCATGTCCAAATTAAACGGCCTGCTACTCGGGCCCAGAAGATATGATATGCATATAACTGGTAGATTTGGATAGAAAACACTCTAGCGTTTCCAAAACTGTTAAAATAGTGCCTGTGAGTATAACAGAACTGTTTTAACAGGCAGAAACCTGAGAAGAATCCATTCAGGAAGTCGTTTTTTTTTCTTCTTAAAAAAAAAAAGAAAATCAATGCCATTACAGTATCCATTGACTTAGGACTCCATTTGCAGGTCCTATGCCTTCCACTAGATGTCAACAGTCTTTAGAAATCGTTTCAGGCTTGTATTCTTATAAATGAGGGAGTAAGACCAGTCTGATTGAGTGGACCCTAACGTGATGCAGAGTTTTTTCAGGCGCATGTGCATTTCCTGTTTACCTTTTATATTGACAACGTTATTGTCCGGTTGAAATATTATAAATCATTTAGGCTAAAAACAACCTGAGGATTGATTATAAACATGGTTTGACATGTTTCTATGAACTTTACGGATACAATTTAGATTTTTTTGTCTGATTGTTTTGACTGAGTTTGAGCCTGTGGATTACTGTAGAAAAGGCGCTAACAAAACTAAGGTTTTTTGATATAAAGAGACTTCATCGAACAAAAGGAACTGGGCTATGTTCTGGGCTAGGTTGTTCTGGGCTAGGTATGTTCTGGGCTATGTATGTTCTGGGCTAGGTATGTTCTGGGCTAGGTATGCTTTCGCTGAAAAGCATTTTATAAATATGACACTGTGGTTGGTTTAACAAGAAGTTAATCTTTAAACCTATGCAAATATGTTTTGTTTTCTGAATTTTTATAATGAGCATCTCTGTAATTTAATTTGGCGCTCTGCAACCTCACTGGATGCTGGCCAGATGGGACGCTAGTGTCCCACATACCCTAGAGAGGTTAATTATTGGTTATTCTTATCTTCAACTTTTTGGTGGGGAATTTTCATAAAACTACACTGTTGGTTAAGGGCTTGTAAGTAAGCATTTCACTGTAAGGTTGTAATATTCAATAATATTATGGGTGCCTTCCACACATATCCCATTCAACTGAGTTAGTCAATCACCATAGCTGAGAAAGTGACAATGTGTGCCATTATAAAGTAACATTTAATTATGTAGGATAAGATGTGGCTAAGCTTCAATGATAGTCGTGTAGAACGTTCTCAGGACATGACTGAGGACCATGTCAGGACCTTCGTAGGACGTTCTCATGACGTCCGTTTTACGTGACGTCCTTAGGACGTTGTGTGATGGTCCCAAGGGAACATTCTCTGGTGGACCTTTTACTAGTTCCCATTTTTTTAGGACGTTCTTGGCACGTTGTGTGATGGTCTCAAGGGAACATTCTCTGGTGGACCTTTTTCGAGTTCCCGTTTTTTTAGGACGTTCTTGGCACGTTGTGTGGTCCCCTGGAGGTATTGTGACACAACATCCTGACCATCCCGAGGAATTCCTAACAACTCATTATTGTTCGCAGGGCTAACTAACTCAGCACATTGCCCAGTTTCATTTTATTTCTTTTTTTATTTTTAATTTTACCTTTATTTAACTAGGCAAGTCAGTTAATAAAGAACAAATTCTTATTTTCAATGACGGCCTAGGAAAAGTAGGTTAACTGCCTGTTCAGAGGCAGAATGACAGATATTTGTACCTTGTCAGCTCTAGGATTTGAACTTGCAACCTTTCGGTTACTAGCCCAATGCTCTAACCACTAGGCTACCCTCATTGTGTGATCTGCAGGGTCTAACTAACTCAGCTCAGCATATTGACCAGTTTCATTGTGTGATCTGCAGGGTCTAGCTAACTCAGCTCAGCACATTGACCAGTTTCATTGTGTGATCTGCAGGGTCTAGCTAACTCAGCTCAGCACATTGACCAGTTTCATTGTGTGATCTGCAGGGTCTAGCTAACTCAGCTCAGCACATTGACCAGTTTCATTGTGTGATCTGCAGGGTCTAGCTAACTCAGCTCAGCACATTGACCAGTTTCATTGTGTGATCTGCAGGGTCTAGCTAACTCAGCTCAGCACATTGACCAGTTTCATTGTGTGATCTGTGGAGTCTAGCTAACTCAGCTCAGCACATTGACCAGTTTCATTGTGTGATCTGCGGGGTCTAGCTAACTCAGCTCAGCACATTGACCAGTTTCATTGTGTGATCTGCAGGGTCTAGCTAACTCAGCTCAGCACATTGACCAGTTTCATTGTGTGATCTGCAGGGTCTAGCTAACTCAGCTCAGCACATTGACCAGTTTCATTGTGTGATCTGCAGGGTCTAGCTAACTCAACTGACCAGTTTCATTGTGTGATCAGCACATTGACCAGTTTCATTGTGTGATCTGCAGGGTCTAGCTAACTCAGCTCAGCACATTGACCAGTTTCATTGTGTGATCTGCAGGGTCTAGCTAACTCAGCTCAGCACATTGACCAGTTTCATTGTGTGATCTGCAGGGTCTAGCTAACTCAGCTCAGCACATTGACCAGTTTCATTGTGTGATCTGCAGGGTCTAGCTAACTCAGCTCAGCACATTGACCAGTTTCATTGTGTGATCTGCAGGGTCTAGCTAACTCAGCTCAGCACATTGACCAGTTTCATTGTGTGATCTGCAGGGTCTAGCTAACTCAGCTCAGCACATTGACCAGTTTCATTGTGTGATCTGCAGGGTCTAGCTAACTCAGCTCAGCACATTGACCAGTTTCATTGTGTGATCTGCAGGGTCTAGCTAACTCAGCTCAGCACATTGACCAGTTTCATTGTGTGATCTGCAGGGTCTAGCTAACTCAGCTCAGCACATTGACCAGTTTCATTGTGTGATCTGCAGGGTCTAGCTAACTCAGCTCAGCACATTGACCAGTTTCATTGTGTGATCTGCAGGGTCTAGCTAACTCAGCTCAGCACATTGACCAGTTTCATTGTGTGATCTGCAGGGTCTAGCTAACTCAGCTCAGCACATTGACCAGTTTCATTGTGTGATCTGCAGGGTCTAGCTAACTCAGCTCAGCACATTGACCAGTTTCATTGTGTGATCTGCAGGGTCTAGCTAACTCAGCTCAGCACATTGACCAGTTTCATTGTGTGATCTGCAGGGTCTAGCTAACTCAGCTCAGCACATTGACCAGTTTCATTGTGTGATCTGCAGGGTCTAGCTAACTCAGCTCTCGAAGAGAAGAGGAGAGATCAAAGAAAAAGTCTTCAATAAAAATATGAAAGGGCTCCTGTTGTGAATAGAAAGCGGCTCCACCCCAGGAGAGTTAAAGATATTAATATTACCGTTAGATATTTTGAAGCCATATGAAGGGTAGGGGGTCTCCACCCACAAAAAAAGAGAGAATAAACGTTTTTAATTGAATCGTTCTCAGGAGGCTAACCTGTCATCTTTATGGATATTATCAGTGTATTTTGGACGCTAACACATTATCTGGAGCAGCTCACTATGTGAAAAACTAAGGCGTGTTCAGTATGGTGAAATCATGTTCTGTTACTTCCGTTGAAGGAGAGTCGGACCAAAATGCAGCGTCGTTTGTTCGATACATCTTTAATGAAGAAAAAAACCACGAACAATACAAAAACAACAAACGGAATGCGAAAACCTCTACAGCCTATCTGGTGACTACAAACAGAGACAGGAACAATCACCCACCAAACACTCAAAGAATATGGCTGCCTAAATATGGTTCCCAATCAGAGACAACGATAATCACCTGACTGATTGAGAACCGCCTCAGGCAGCCATAGACTATGCTAGACACCCCACAAAAACCCCATGACAAAAACGCACCACAATAACCCATGTCACACCCTGGCCTGACCAAATAAATGTAGAAAAACATACATTACTTCGACCAGAGCGTGACATGTTCGAAATGTTGAGGTACTACCTTAGCTTGAGATTTTTTGTGTTCGGTTGCAAAACGTGTGTGCTCGGCTGAACCATGACCAAGGCTAAGAAGCTGTCACCACAGTAGAGGAATGGAAGGCCTCAGTCTGAATGTTACTATGGTGGCCATTGATTCATCAGTCTCTGACTGTGTCCCAAATGGTACCCTATATACTATATAGTGCACAACTTTTGACCAGAGCCCATAAGGAGAATAGGGTGCTATTTCAGACACAGTCCCTGTAAGTACCCTGTCTTTGCTCTCCATATCTCTCTCCTCAAATCACAGAATACACATAACCTACAGATGTAGGATCTTAATTTGAGCCAGTTTGCTACAGCAGGAAATTAATCATGCAGTAATAGGAATTATTAAGTGGATTATATTTCATGGATATTTTTGTAAGGGTTGATACATTTTTCGTGTAGGACAATCAAGTCTGAAATGTAAATTACAAACTTCAGAAGCATTTTTAAACCTCAAAAGTAAAAAAAAAAAACTTTATTTAACTACGCAAGTCAGCTAAAAACACATTTTAATTTGCATTGATAGCCTAGCAGGGAAGAGTTAACTGCCTTGTTCAGAATGACATATTTTTACCTTGTCAGCTCAGAGATTTGATCTAAAGTTCTCATGCAACAGGCATGAGCATCCAACAGTATACATGTACAGCTAATCAATGGCCTCTCCTGTGTGATAAATGAGATTATAAACTGGGTGGTTCAAGCACTGAATGCTGATTGGCTGACTGCCATGGTATATCAGACTGTACAGTATACACAGGTATGACAAAACATACATTTTTTACTGCTCTAATTACGTTGGTAACCAGTTTATAACAGCAATAAGGCAACCCTTGAGGTTGTGATATATGCCCTATATATTACGGATAAGGGCTGTGTCAAGGCACTCTGCCATGCGTCTCGTTTCAGAACATACTTAACTGCTTCGATATAGGGGGCGCTCTTTTAATTTTTGGGAAAAAAATCATTCCCGTTTTAAACAAGATATTTTGTCACGAAAAGATGCTCAACTATGCATATAATTGACAGCTTTAGAAAGGAAACACTGACGTTTCCAAAACTGCAAAGATATTATCTGTGAGTGCCACAGAACTGATACTACAGGTGAAACCACATGAAATTTCAAACAGGAAATGCCCCAGATTTTGAAGGCGCTGTGTTCCAATGTCTCCTTATATGGCTGTGAATGCGCAAGGAATGAGCCTGCCCTTTCTGTCATTTCCCCAAGGTGTCTGCAGCATTGTGACGTATTTGTAGGCATATCATTGGAAGATTGACCATAAGAGACTACATTTACCAGGTGCTCGCTTGGTGTCCTCCGTTGCAATTATTGCGTAATCTCCAGCTGCGTGTATTTTTCCATTTGCTTCAGAGGAGAAACCCAACTGCCACGAATGACTTATCATCGAATAGATATGTGAAAAACACATTGAGGAATGAAGAATGGAGTTAATTTGGAAAAAAGTTTGGCGTTGTAATGACTGAATTTTCGGGGTTTTTTCTTAGCCAAACGTGATGAACAAAATGGAGCGATTTACACAAATAATATTTTTGGAAAAACTGAACATTTGCTATCTAACTGAGAGTCTCCTCATTGAAAACATCCGAAGTTCTTCAAAGGTAAATTATTTTATTTGAATGCTTTTCTTGTTTTTGTGAAAATGTTGCCTGCTGAATGCTAGGCTTAATGCTATGCTAGCTATCAATACTCCTACACAAATGCTTGTGTAGCTATGGTTGAAAAACATATTTAGAAAATCTGAGATGACAGTGTTGTTAACAAAAGGCTAAGCTTGTGAGCCAATATATTTATTTCATTTCAGTTGTGATTTTCATGAATAGTTAACGTTGCATTATGGTAATGAGCTTGAGGCTATGATTACGCTTCCGGATACGGGATTGCTCGACGCAAGAAGTTAAGCCTTGGTATATTGGCCATATACCACACCTCCTCTGGCCTTATTTCTTAATCATAGAGACCTGAACCCCTTAGGGAACAGGGTCAAATCTGGGACACATACAGTGATTCAAATAAATAAATAAATAAAGTATCAAAAGCAGGATAGGATATTGAGAAGACGTAATATTTACAGAGGAGACGTAATATTTACCGAGGAGACGTAATATTTACAGAGGAGACGTAATATTTACAGAGGAGACGTAATATTTACCGAGGAGACGTAATATTTACCGAGGAGACGTAATATTTACCGAGGAGACGTAATATTTACAGAGGAGAGGTAATATCTATTGAGGAGATGTAATATTTACTAAGGAGAGGTAATATCTATTGAGGAGATGTAATATTTACTAAGGAGATGTAATATCTATTGAGGAGATGTAATATGTACTAAGGAGAGGTAATATCTGTTGAGGAGATGTAATATTTACTCAGGAGAGGTAATATCTATTGAATAGATGTAATAGTTACTAAGGAGATGTAATAGCTATTGAGGAGATGTAATATTTACTAAGGAGAGGTAATATCTATTGAGGAGATGTAATAGTTACTAAGGAGATGTAATATCTATTGAGGAGATGTAATATCTATTGAGGATATGTAATATTTACTAAGGAGAGGTACTATTTACGAAGGAGATGTAATATTTACTGAGGAGATGTAATATTTACTAAGGAGATGTAATATCTATTGAGGAGATGTAATATGTAGGGCTTCAGAATTTTTACTATTTCACTATAAATTCCAGTGGCAGGTGTAGCAGTAAAACATAATCTCCAGGTGTCAGAGAACAAGCTGGGGTTTTGGTTCTGCTATAACGATCTATAGAGACAGTAAAACATAATCTCCAGGTATCAGAGAACAAGCTGAGGTTTTGGTTCCTAGGTTCTGCTACAAAAGAGACAAAGACCACACAGATGTCAGATCATAAAAACTGCCTCAGAAATGGCACCCTATTCCCTATATAGTGCACTACTTTTAACCGGTGCCCATACAGCCCTGGTCAAAAGAAGTGTACTACGTAGTGAACCATTTCAGCCACAAGCAGAGTGAAAAGGAGAGGCTGACTACAGCTGTTCTTCTGTTGTGTTTTATTACAATGCCGTCTCAGGTTGCTACTGACTTATCCTTTCCCATGGTGATGTGAAACTCATGTAAGGAGATCAATATTAATGTGTTCTTAATAATGCAACAATCAAAGATGGACGCTGCACTAAACAGCCTGAGAATATGAAGAGCTGGTTCATTTGCATAAGCATCTACCAATCTGACTGGTTCTCTAAAGACAGGACATATTCCATTTAGTGTCATAGCCTGAACAACAAACAAGGCTTTTGAGGTTGCACACAAGGCAACACTTTGGAGAGAGGGACAGAGAGGGAGAGGGACAGAGAGAGAAAGAGGAGAGACAGAGGGAGAGGAACAGAGAGAGAGAGAGGGACAGAGAGAGAAGAGGGACAGAGAGAGAAAGAGAGAGGAGAGACTGAGAGGGAGAGGAAAACAGAGAGAGGAGAGAGAGGAGAGACAGAGGGAGAGGAACAGAGAGAGAGAGAGAGAGAGAGAGATGTGTTTAACTGGCCTACAACTCCACCCTGGACTTGAACAGCCTTTACGACCAGGTCCACCTCTACAAGGCAGTAGTGCCCACCTTCACCCGGACCCTAAAGAACATCGCCCTCAACCGCAGCCCCAACACCTGACACTGGAGCAACAGATCAATAGCCACCCTGTCCAGACCAAGGACTGATCACCCCAATCCACAAAAGTGGAGACAAATTTGACCCCAATAACTACTGTGGGATATGCGTCAACAGCAACCTTGAGAAAATCCTCATTGTCATTAACAGCAGACTAGTTCATTTCCTCAGTAAAAACAATGTACTGAGCAAATGTCAAATTGTATTTTCACCAAATTACCGTACGACAGACCACGTATTCACCCTGCACACGCTAACTGACAAACAAACAAACCAAAACAATAGTAAAGTCTTCTCATGCTTGATTTCAAAAAACATTTTGACACAATGTGGAATGAGGGTTTGCAATGCAAATTGATGGAAAGTGGTGTTTGGGGAAAAACAGATGACATTAAAAAATAACAAGTGTGCGTTTAAAATTGGCAAAAAACACAGACATTTCTTTCCATGGGGCCATAGGGGTGAGACAGGGATGCAGCTTAAGCCCCACCCTCTTCAACATTTATATCAATGAATTGGCGAGGGCACTAGAACAGTCTGCAGCACCCAGCTTCACCCTACTAGAATCTGAAGTCAAATGTCTACTGTTTGCTGATGATCTGGTGCTTCTGTCCACAACCAAGGAGGGCCTATAGCATCACCTAGATCTTCTGCATAGATTCTGCCAGACCTGGGCCCTGACAGTAAATCTCAGTAAGACTAAAATAATGATGTTCCAAAAAAAGTCCAGTTACCAGGTCCACAAATTCTATCTAGACACTGTTGCCCTAGAGCACACACAAAAAAACAATACATAAATATCAGCGACACAGGCAACTTTCACAAAGCTGTGAATGAGCTGAGAGACAAGGCAAGAAGGGCCTTCTATGCCATCAAAAGGAACATTTTTATTTTTTATTTGACATACCAATTAGGATCTGGCTAGAAATACTTGAATCAGTTATAGAACCCATTGGCCTTTATGGTTGTGAGGTCTGGGGTCCGCTCACCAACCAAGAATTCACTAAATGGGACAAACACCAAATTGAGACTCTGCATGCAGAATTCTGCAAAAATATCCCCTGTGTACAACGTAAAACCCCAAATAATGCATGCAGAATTAGCCCGATACCTGCAAATGATCAAAATCTAGAAAAGAGCCTCTTTGGGATATGTTCAAGCCCAGATGAAAACTGTGCCAATAGTAAACGGACTGTTACTTGGGCCCAGAAGATAGGATATGCATGGTAGTATTGGATTGAAACCATTCGAAAGTTTCTACAACTGTTAAAATAATGTCTGTGAGTATAACATAACTGATTTGGCAGGCAAAACCCAGAGGACAAACCATCCAGGGAAAACATTTTTGAGGTCATTGTGTTTTCCAATGCTTTTCTATGGGAAACCTGATTTATTAGGGCCCAAATTGCAGTTCCTATGGCTTCCACTAGATGTCAACAGTCTTTGGAAATTGTTCAATGTTTTTATTTTGAGAAATGAAGAAGTAGTCCTATTCTTTCAATGTGTCACGCTTAAGTCTTTTGGTGTGAACAGGAGCACGCTCCCCGTTATTTTTCTCCGGTTTTCGAAACAGTTTATCCCATCTTAAATTTGAGTGATTATTTACATTTTAGGTTGGATTAGAAATGTTGTGTGAAATATTTGGACCAAGTTCACAGGGGACTCATTAGATACTTTGTAGTCATGTTGGAACCGGTGTATTTCTGAATCAAACGCGCCAAATAAATTGACATTTTGGGGACATAAAGAAGGACTTTATCGAACAAAACGACCATTCATTGTGTCACTGAGACATTTGGGATTGCAAAAAGAAAATATGCAAAGGTAAGGCATTTATTATATTGCTATTTCAGACTTTCGTGTCGCACCTGCCTGGTTGAAAAATGGTTTTCATGGTTTTGTATGCGGGGCGCTGTCCTCAGATAATAGCATGGTGTGCTTTCACCATAAAGCCTTTTTGAAATCTGACACAGCGGCTGGATTAACAAGAGGTTAAGCTCTATTTTGATGTATTACACTTGTATTTATATGAATGTTAAATATTTATATAGTTTGAATTTGGCGTACTGCAATTTCACCGAATGTTGTCAAATCTATCCCGGTAACGGGATTCGAGCGGATTCCGGGCTTAAGGAATCCCTAAGAGGTTAATTCTACAACCACCTAAAAGTAAGCGATTCCCAAACCTTCCATAACAAAGCCATCACCTACAGAGAGATGAACCTGGAGAAGAGTCCCCTAAGTAAGCTGGTCCTGGGGCTCTGTTCACAAACACAAACAGACCCCACAGAGCCCCAGGACAGCAGCACAATTAGACCCAACCAAATCATGAGAAAACAAAAAAATAATTACTTGACACATTGGGAAGAATTAACAAAAAAACTGAGCGAACTTCTATTTGGCCCTAAACAGAGTACACAGTTGCAGAATACCTGACCACTGTGACAGACCTAAACTTAAGGAAAGCTTTGACTATGTACAGACTCAGTGAATAGAAACTTACTATTGAGAAAGGCCGCCGTAGGCAGAACTGGCTCTCAAGAGAAGACAGGCTATGTGCTCACTGCCCACAAAATGTGGTGGAAACTGAGCTGCACTTCCTAACTTCCTGCCCAATGTATGACCATATTAGAGACACATATTTCCTTCAGATTACACAGAACCACAAAGAATTCGAAAACAAAACTAATTTTGATGAACTCCCATATCTACAGTGTGACATCACAGGAGCAAGATGTGTGACCTGTTGCCACAATAAAAGGTCAACCAGTGAAGAACAAACACCATTGTAAATACAACCCATATTTATGTTTAATATTTTCCCTTTTGTACTTTAACTATTTGCATCGTTACAACACTGTATATAGACATAATATGACATTTGAAATGCCTTTATTCTTTTGGAACTTCTGTGAGTGTAATGTTTACTGTTCATTTTTATTGTTTATTTACATTTAGTTATCTGCTTCACTTGTTTTGGCAATGTTAACATGTGTGTCCCATGTCAATAAAGACCAATGCTAACATATGTTTCCCATGCCAATAAAGACCAATGTTAACATATGTTTCAATAAAGACCAATGCTAACATATGTTTCCCATGCCAATAAAGACCAATGTTAACATATGTTTCCCATGCCAATAAAGACCAATGCTAACATATGTTTCCCATGCCAATAAAGACCAATGCTAACATATGTTTCAATAAAGACCAATGTTAACATATGTTTCAATAAAGACCAATGCTAACATATGTTTCCCATGCCAATAAAGACCAATGCTAACATATGTTTCCCATGCCAATAAAGACCAATGTTAACATATGTTTCAATAAAGACCAATGTTAACATATGTTTCCCATGACAATAAAGACCAATGTTAACATATGTTTCAATAAAGACCAATGTTAACATATGTTTCAATAAAGACCAATGCTAACATATGTTTCCCATGCCAATAAAGACCAATGTTAACATATGTTTCAATAAAGACCAATGTTAACATATGTTTCCCATGACAATAAAGACCAATGTTAACATATGTTTCAATAAAGACCAATGTTAACATATGTTTCAATAAAGACCAATGTTAACATATGTTTCAATAAAGACCAATGCTAACATATGTTTCCCATGACAATAAAGACCAATGTTAACATATGTTTCCCAGGACAATAAAGACCAATGTTAACATATGTTTCCCATGCCAATAAAGACCAATGCTAACATATGTTTCCCATGCCAATAAAGACCTATTTACATTTAGTTATCTGCTTCACTTGTTTTGGCAATGTTAACATGTGTGTCCCATGTCAATAAAGACCAATGCTAACATATGTTTCCCATGCCAATAAAGACCAATGTTAACATATGTTTCAATAAAGACCAATGCTAACATATGTTTCCCATGCCAATAAAGACCAATGTTAACATATGTTTCCCATGCCAATAAAGACCAATGCTAACATATGTTTCCCATGCCAATAAAGACCAATGTTAACATATGTTTTAATAAAGACCAATGTTAACATATGTTTCCCATGCCAATAAAGACCAATGCTAACATATGTTTCAATAAAGACCAATGTTAACATATGTTTCCCATGCCAATAAAGACCAATGCTAACATATGTTTCAATAAAGACCAATGTTAACATATGTTTCCCATGACAATAAAGACCAATGCTAACATATGTTTCAATAAAGACCAATGCTAACATATGTTTCAATAAAGACCAATGCTAACATATGTTTCAATAAAGACCAATGTTAACATATGTTTCCCATGCCAATAAAGACCAATGCTAACATATGTTTCAATAAAGACCAATGCTAACATATGTTTCCCATGCCAATAAAGACCAATGTTAACATATGTTTCAATAAAGACCAATGTTAACATATGTTTCCCATGACAATAAAGACCAATGCTAACATATGTTTCAATAAAGACCAATGCTAACATATGTTTCAATAAAGACCAATGCTAACATATGTTTCAATAAAGACCAATGCTAACATATGTTTCAATAAAGACCAATGTTAACATATGTTTCCCATGACAATAAAGACCAATGTTAACATATGTTTCAATAAAGACCAATGCTAACATATGTTTCCCATGCCAATAAAGACCAATGTTAACATATGTTTCAATAAAGACCAATGTTAACATGTGTGTCCCATGTCAATAAAGACCCATGTTAACATGTGTGTCCCATGTCAATAAAGACCAATGTTAACATATGTTTCCCATGTCAATAAAGACCAATGCTAACATATGTTTCCCAGGACAATAAAGACCAATGTTAACATATGTTTCAATAAAGACCAATGCTAACATATGTTTCAATAAAGACCAATGTTAACATATGTTTCAATAAAGACCAATGTTAACATATGTTTCAATAAAGACCAATGTTAACATATGTTTCAATAAAGACCAATGCTAACATATGTTTCAATAAAGACCAATGCTAACATATGTTTCAATAAAGACCAATGTTAACATATGTTTCAATAAAGACCAATGCTAACATATGTTTCAATAAAGACCAATGTTAACATATGTTTCAATAAAGACCAATGCTAACATATGTTTCCCAGGACAATAAAGACCAATGTTAATATATGTTTCAATAAAGACCAATGCTAACATATGTTTCCCATGACAATAAAGACCAATGTTAACATATGTTTCAATAAAGACCAATGCTAACATATGTTTCAATAAAGACCAATGTTAACATATGTTTCAATAAAGACCAATGTTAACATATGTTTCCCATGTCAATAAAGTGCTTAAATTAAAATGGAAAATTAACTGAGAGAGAGAACAAAGGAGTAAAGTGGGAGAGGGTCTACCTGCTTCTCCGTTCAAGCTTCTCAGCCCAAGTGTGAAGTTCAGCAGCTCATATTATCAAAACAAAGAGAGTAAAAATGTCCTAGGGGGCCAGTAACACAGAGCGGAGTGGGCCAGTAACACAGAGCGGAGCGGGCCAGTAACACAGAGCGGAGCGGGCCAGTAAACATAGAGCGGAGTGGGCCAGTAACATAGAGCGGAGTGGGCCAGTAACACAGAGCGGAGTGGGCCAGTAACACAGAGCGGAGCGGGCCAGTAACACAGAGCGGAGTGGGCCATTAACATAGAGCGGAGGGGGCCAGTAACACAGAGCGGAGTGGGCCAGTAACACAGAGCGGAGTGGGCCAGTAACACAGAGCGGAGTGGGCCAGTAACACAGAGCGGAGTGGGCCAGTAACATAGAGCGGAGGGGGCCAGTAACACAGAGCGGAGCGGGCCAGTAACACAGAGCGGAGTGGGCCAGTAACATAGAGCGGAGCGGGCCAGTAACACAGAGCGGAGTGGGCCAGTAACACAGAGCGGAGTGGGCCAGTAACATAGAGCGGAGCGGGCCAGTAACACAGAGCGGAGGGGGCCAGTAACACAGAGCGGAGCGGGCCAGTAACACAGAGCGGAGTGGGCCATTAACATAGAGCGGAGGGGGCCAGTAACACAGAGCGGAGTGGGCCAGTAACACAGAGCGGAGTGGGCCAGTAACACAGAGCGGAGTGGGCCAGTAACATAGAGCGGAGCGGGCCAGTAACACAGAGCGGAGTGGGCCAGTAACATAGAGCGGAGCGGGCCAGTAACATAGAGCGGAGCGGGCCAGTAACACAGAGCGGAGCGGGCCAGTAACACAGAGCGGAGCGGGCCAGTAATACAGAGCGGAGCGGGCCAGTAACACAGAGCGGAGCGGGCCAGTAACACAGAGCGGAGTGGGCCAGTAACACATAGCGGAGCGGGCCAGTAACATAGAGCGGAGTGGGCCAGTAACACAGAGCGGAGGGGGCCAGTAACACAGAGCGGAGTGGGCCAGTAACACAGAGCGGAGTGGGCCAGTAACATAGAGCGGAGTGGGCCAGTAACATAGAGCGGAGTGGGCCAGTAACACAGAGCGGAGTGGGCCATTAACATAGAGCGGAGCGGGCCAGTAACACAGAGCGGAGTGGGCCAGTAACACAGAGCGGAGTGGGCCAGTAATTGTTAGTATTGTAGGGTAGCACTGTAGGGTAGTATGGTAGGGAAAAAACGGTAGGGTAGTATGGTAGGGAAAAAGGCAGGGTAGTATAGTAGGGTAGTACTGTAGGGTAGTATGGTAGGGTAGTATTGTAGGGCAGCACTGTAGGGTAGTATGGTAGGGTAGTATTGTAGGGCAGCACTGTAGGGTAGTATGGTACGGTAGAATGGTAGGGTAGTATGGTAGGGTAGTATTGTAGGGCAGCACTGTAGGGTAGTATGGTAGGGAACCACTGTAGGCTACCACGGTAGGGTAGTATGGTGGGATAGAAAGGTAGGGTAGAACTGTAGAGTACCACGTAGTATGGTAGGGTAGAAAGGTAGGGTAGCACTGTAGAGTACCACGTAGTATGGTAGGGTAGAAAGGTAGGGTAGCACTGTAGAGTACCACGTAGTATGGTAGGGTAGAAAGGTAGGGTAGCACTGTAGAGTACCACGTAGTATGGTAGGGTAGAAAGGTAGGGTAGCACTGTAGAGTACCACGTAGTATGGTAGGGTAGAAAGGTAGGGTAGAACTGTAGAGTACCACGTAGTATGGTAGGGTAGAAAGGTAGGGTAGAACTGTAGAGTACCACGTAGTATGGTATGGTAGAAAGGTAGGGTAGCACTGTAGAGTACCACGTAGTATGGTAGGGTAGAAAGGTAGGGTAGAACTGTAGGGTTGTATGGTAGAGTAGTACGGCAGTGTAGCATGATAGGGTAGCACTGTAGGGTACCACGGTAGGGTAGCACTGTAGGGTACCATTGCAGGGTAGCACTGTAGGGTAGTATGGTAGGGTAGTATAGTAGGGAACTACTGTAGGCTACCACGGTAGGGTAGTATGGTGGGATAGAAAGGTAGGGAACCACTGTAGAGTACCACGTAGTATGGTAGGGTAGAAAGGTAGGGTAGAACTGTAGGGTTGTATGGTAGAGTAGTACGGTAGTGTAGCACTGTAGGGTACCATGGTAGGGTAGCACTGTAGGGTACCACGGTAGTGTAGCCTGATAGGGTAGCATTGTAGGGTACCATGGTAGGGTAGCACTGTAGGGTACCACGGTAGTGTAGCCTGATAGGGTAGCATTGTAGGGTACCATGGTAGGGTAGCGTGATAGGGTAGCACTGTAGGGTACCACGGTAGTGTAGCCTGATAGGGTAGCATTGTAGGGTACCATGGTAGGGTAGCATGATAGGGTAGCACTGTAGGGTACCATGGCAGGGTAGCACGATAGGGTAGCATTGTAGGGTACCATGGTAGGGTAGCATGATAGGGTAGCATGGTAGGGTACCATGGTAGGGTAGCATGATAGGGTAGCACTGTAGGGTACCATGGCAGGGTAGCACGATAGGGTAGCATTGTAGGGTACCATGGTAGGGTAGCATGATAGGGTAGCATGGTAGGGTACCATGGTAGGGTAGCACTGTAGGGTAGCACGGCTACTTAGTTCTTCACGGTTGGGATGGTGTTCAACTTGCAAGCCCTCCCCCTTTTCTCCTACAAACATAACCATGGTCATTAAGGCCAAACAGTTCTATTTTTGTTTCATCAGATCAGAGGACATGTATTTGTCCCCATGTGCAGTTCCAAACCGTAGTCTGGCTTTTTATGGCGGTTTTTGGAGCAGTGGCTTCTTCCTTGCTGAGCGGCCTTTCTGGTTATGTTGATATAGGACTTGTTTTACTGTGGATATAGATACTTTTCTCCCCGTTTCCTCCAGCATCTTCACAAGGTCCTTTGCTGTTGTTCTGGGATTGATTTGCAGATTTCGCACCAAAGTACGTTCATCTCCTTCCCGAGCAGTGTGACAGCTGTGTGGTCCCATGGTGTTTATACTTGCGTACTATTGTTTGTACAGATGAACATAGTACCTTCAGGCATTTGGAAATTGCTCTCAAGGATGAACCAGACTTGTGGAGGTCTACACTTTTGACTGATATTTAGATTGTCCCATGATGTCAAGCAAAGAGGCACTGAGTTTGAAGGCAGGCCTTGAAACATATCCACAGGTACAGCTCCATTTGACTCAAATGATGTCAATTAGCCTATCAGAAGCTTCTAAAGCCATGACATCATTTTCTGTAATTTTCCAAGCTGTTTAAAGGCACAGTCAACTTAGTGTATGTAAACTTCTGACCCACTGAAATTGTGATACAGTGAATTATAAGTGAAATAATCTGTCTATAAACAATTGTTGGAAAAATGACTTGTGTCATGCACAAAGTAGATGTCCTAACCGACTTGCCAAAACTATAGTTTGTTTATCAAGAAATTTGTGGAGTGGTTGAAAAACAAGTTTTAATGACTCCAACCTAAGTGTTTGTAAACTTCCGACACTGAATGTGAGTACATGGACCTTCAATACTTATCAGCTTATTCTGGGCTATCTGGAGCTTCCCCTTCAGAAGTTTAGAGAAGCCCCCAAACCAGGAATTACAACCATAGTCAAAATGGCATTGAATGAGGGCAGTAGTGGTTAAAATTCTCATGGAGTCCTTATCAAGCAGCTTGCACTTTCTAGCCAAAAACATAGTCCTGGCATTAACCTTCCCTAGCACTTTATTGGCCATGCTCACACCTACCAAACTTCCATCAATGATACATCCCAGGTAGCTAACAGAGGTTTTAGTAGTCATCCCCCCCCCCCCCCCTCCCTAACTCCATTCGTCCCAGGTAGCTAACAGAGGTTTTAGTAGTCAGCACCTCACCCCCCCTAACTCCACTCTGATTTCAGAGGACCTACTCAATTTAGGTCTGGATACAAACATAATTGCTTCAGTTTTCCCGAAGTGCAGAGATAGCTTATTATCTCCAAGCCAATTTCTAACGTTAGTCAGCTCTGTGCTAAGTCTGCTCTCCAACATAGTTTTACTTTAGTGAGACACCAGAAGTGTATAAATCTGCATAAAGAAAAAGACGGCAAGAACAAGCATCTTTCATATTGTTAATATACAGTAGAAACAGTAGAGGCCCAAGCACGCTCCCCTGCGGAACGCCACAACTCATTGGATTTGCCTGAGACAGTGAACCATTAACCTCTACTACTTGCTCTCTTCCTGATAAATAGGACCTTACCCAGCCTAGAGGGATACTGCTTAACCCCAGTGGCTCCAGTTTGGAGATTAGGAGACAGTGGTTGACTGTATCAAAGGCCTTCCGTAGGTCCAGCAGTACCATTCCACACAGATTTCCCTCATCAATCTCTTTCCTGGTGAAGTCAGTCAAGTAAAGTAGCCATGAATCAGTGGAGTTTGTTTTTCTAAAACCCGACTGAAAATCATACGTTAGACCCTGTTTGTTAACATATTCATACATTTGCTCATGTACAATTCTCTCCAGGATCTTACAGAGGATAGATACAGACTTATAATTCCCAGGGTCAGACTTTATTCCCTTCTTATACAGAGGTATAAACTTTAGCTTGTTTCATGTCCCTGGGAAAGATGCCTTGTTCAAGAGAGAGATTAACGATATGCGTAATACAAGGGCCAATTTGCTCAGCAGAATCTATAAGAAACCTTGAAGGAATATTATCCAGGTCTGTGGCTTTGGAGCATGTAAGCTCTGCTAGCATACTGGCCACTATGGCTGTTGCTACCTTTGCAAAAGAAAAAGAGTTTGGCTGAATCCCTAACTCGGCATAATACTTCTTGACTTGGTCATTTACATACAAACCAACACTGGTGGGCAGCTTGCTAACCAAGCCTGCTGGCAACATGATTTTAAAAGAGAGTTGAATTAATTGGCAACCTCTGCGTTTTCATATACCATCTCCCCCTAGGATGTTCAGTCCAATACTGTTAAGTTTAGTGGGGCGGCAGGGTAGACTAGTGGTTAGAGTGTAGAGGAGGCAGGGTAGCCTAGTGGTTAGAGTGTAGAGGTGGTAGGGTAGCCTAGTGGTTAGAGTGTAGAGGTGGTAGGGTAGCCTAGAGGTTAGAGGGGGGCGGCAGGGTAGCCTAGTGGTTAGAGCGTTGGACTAGTAACCGAAAGGTTGCAAGTTCAAACCCCCGATCTGACAAGGTACAAATCTGTCGTTCCCTGAACAGGCAGTTAACCCACTGTTTCTAGGCCGTCATTGAAAATAAAAATGTGTTCTTAACTGACTTGCCTGGTAAAATAAAAATAAATTAAAAAGTTTGTTGTTGGTAGTACAACTACAGCCTAGTTCCTTAAATGATTTCTGGTCATTTTAGTTCTCAATGATTTTCTCATCAAAGTAACCCCTCTTAGCTTCATCCATCCTGCTCTGTGCTCCATCCATCCTGCTCTGTGCTTCATCCATCCTGCTCTGTGCTTCATCCATCCTGCTCTGTGTTTCATCCATCCTGCTCTGTGCTTCATCCACCCTGCTCTGTGCTTCATCCATCCTGCTCTGTGCTTCATCCATCCTGCTCTGTGCTTCATCCATCCTGCTCTGTGTTTCATCCATCCTGCTCTGTGTTTCATCCATCCTGCTCTGTGCTTCATCCATCCTGCTCTGTGCTTCATCCATCCTGCTCTGTGCTTCATCCATCCGGCTCTGTGCTTCATCCATCCGGCTCTGTGCTTCATCCATCCTGCTCTGTACTTCATCCATCCTGCTCTGTGCTTCATCCATCCTGCTCTGTGCTTCATCCATCCATCCTGCTCCGTTCTTCATCCATCCTGATCTGTGCTTCATTTATGTGACGTTTATATAGGGCAAAATCATGCTGCTCTTGTGAGTTCTTACATTTTTTAAAGACCTTATTCCTTGCTTGGATAGATTCTAGAATCTCATGATTAAACCAAGGGCTTGATCTCTGCTTTACCTTGACCCGTCTA
This sequence comes from Oncorhynchus gorbuscha, assembly GCF_021184085.1. Lineage (NCBI taxonomy): Eukaryota > Metazoa > Chordata > Actinopteri > Salmoniformes > Salmonidae > Oncorhynchus > Oncorhynchus gorbuscha. The sequence goes on from NC_060185.1 coordinate 1,090,951, forward strand.
ATGGGAGCCATCACTGTCTACCCCCACACTATCTAGCACAGGTGACCCATCTAATGGGAGCCATCACATTCACCACATCAAGGAATCTACATGTAAAGGCTTCTCAGGCACTGTCTACCCCAACACTATCTAGCACAGGTGACTCGTCAATTTTACCCACTTCATCCCAAAACATTTCAACACAGTATTTTTTTTGAGTCCTCTGATTCTAACAGTTTTGTGACATCTAAATATATCTTTAAAAAACCCTCCTTGTGTAAAATGTAATAAAATGATCACTGATTCCATAGACTAGATTTATCAGACACCAATATTAAGTCAATTGTACTTTGCACTGTTTCCCATATCCTGGTGGGATCTTTAACCATTTGGGTCAGAGCAAGTGATCTACAGAAGAGCGTACATCTTTGAGCCTTCTTGTTTATTGTTTAAATCGAAGCATATATCCTGCCCTAGTGGCTCTTTTGAGTTTTGGAACACGGTCATTTTACATCTCCTTCTGTAGCTCAGTTGGTAGAGCATGGCGCTTGTAACGCCAGGGTAGTGGGTTCGATCCCCGGGACCACCCATACGTAGAATGTATGCACACATGACTGTAAGTCGCTTTGGATAAAAGCGTCTGCTAAATGGCATATATTATTATATTATTATTATCTTCATCTTCAGTTAACCATCCTAAAACTAGAGATGAGGAGGTGTTGTTGTTGTAACAGTAACATTATAGGTCTACTAAGCTATGCTAGTATTTTATATAGGTCTACTAAGCTATGCTATTATTTTATATAGGTCTACTAAGCTATGCTATTATATTATATTATATAGGTCTACTAAGCTATGCTATTATTTTATATAGGTCTACTAAGCCATGCTATTATATTATATAGGTCTATTAAGCTATGCTATTATATTATATTGGTCTACTAAGCTATGCTATTATATTATATAGGTCTACTAAGCTATGCGATTATATTATATTATATTGGTCTACTAAGCTATGCTATTATATTATATAGGTCTACTAAGCTATGCTATTATATTATAAAGGTATACTAAGCTATGCTATTATATTATATAGGTCTACTAAGCTATACGATTATAGTATATTATATAGGTCGACTAAGCTATGCTATGCTATTATGGACACTGTGCTATCTAACCTCCAAACGAGCTTCAATGTCATACAACACTCCTTCCGTGGCCTCCAAATGCTCTTAAACGCTAGTAAAACCAAATGCATGCTTTTCAACCGTTCGCTGCCTGCACCCGCACGCCCGACTAGCATCACCCCCCTGGATGGTTCCGACCTAGAATATGTGGACATCTATAAGTACCTAGGTGTCTGGCTAGACTGTAAACTCTCCTTCCAGACTCATATCAAACATCTCCAATCTAAAATCAAATCTAGAGTCGGCTTTCTATTCCGCAACAAAGCCTCCTTCACTCACGCCGCCAAACTTACCCTAGTAAAACTGACTATCCTACCGATCCTCGACTTCGGCGATGTCATCTACAAAATAGCTTCCAATACTCTACTCAGCATACTGGATGCAGTTTATCACAGTGCCATCCGTTTTGTTACTAAAGCACCTTATACCACCCACCACTGTGACCTGTATGCTCTAGTCGGCTGGCCCTCGCTACATATTCGTCACCAGACACACTGGCTACAGGTCATCTACAAGTCCATGCTAGGTAAAGCTCCGCCTTATCTCAGTTCACTGGTCACGATGGCAACACCCACCCGTAGCACGCGCTCCAGCAGGACTACTAAGCTATGCTATTATATTATATATATATATCTACTAAGCTATGCTATTATATTACATAGATCTACTGAGCTATGCTAATATATTTATTCAGTTATGTTATATAAAATACTAATTCATCTTGGAGACATCGATTCAGCTTTGATCTGACTTCACTAAATCAGCACCATGGTGATCTTCTATTTATTATCAAATAATAAGTGACGAGTAGGACCTAATACTACGTGGCATAACTATTAGCAGACTATAGTATAGTAGACATAATACTATTAGCACACTATAGTCTAGTAGACATAATACTATTAGCACACTATAGTATAGTAGACATAATACTATTAGCACACTATAGTCTAGTAGACATAATACTATTAGCACATTATAGTCTAGTAGACATAATACTATTAGCACACTATAGTCTAGTAGACATAATACTATTAGCACATTATAGTCTAGTAGACATAATACTATTAGCACATTATAGTCTAGTAGACATAATACTATTAGCACACTATAGTCTAGTAGACATAATACTATTAGCACATTATAGTCTAGTAGACATAATACTATTAGCACATTATAGTCTAGTAGACATAATACTATTAGCACACTATAGTCTAGTAGACATAATACTATTAGCACATTATAGTCTAGTAGACATAATACTATTAGCACACTATAGTCTAGTAGACATAATACTATTAGCACATTATAGTCTAGTAGACATAATACTATTAGCACATTATAGTCTAGTAGACATAATACTATTAGCACACTATAGTCTAGTAGACATAATACTATTAGCACATTATAGTCTAGTAGACATAATACTATTAGCACACTATAGTCTAGTAGACATAATACTATTAGCACATTATAGTCTAGTAGACATAATACTATTAGCACATTATAGTCTAGTAGACATAATACTATTAGCACACTATAGTCTAGTAGACATAATACTATTAGCACACTATAGTATAGTAGACATAATACTATTAGCACACTATAGTCTAGTAGACATAATACTATTAGCACATTATAGTCTAGTAGACATAATACTAATAGCACATTATAGTCTAGTAGACAAAATACTATTAGCACATTATAGTCTAGTAGACATAATACTATTAGCACACCAACCTATTTTGCTACCTGACAACTTTACTGTTTTCACTTTTTAATTACCGTTCATATATTTATTTATTTTTTCCTAAACTTTTTCACTCCGGACGCTTTATCTGGACACGATTCGTCAGGACCTCCAACAGCCGAAGCTAAGTAGTAACATTAACATGATGCCTTCTAATTGTAGTCGCTGTACTCGCCTTACCGCGAGGATAGCTGTGCTACAAGCCCAGCTTCAGACGCAATCGTTAGGCAAGGGTAATTTCAGTGTAGGAAAGGATGAAACAGCGTCTGTGCCACCAGTAAGTACAGATAGTAGTATAAATCCCCTGGCACAGTCCCCGCAGCCGGACAACTTTCTCACGGTTTCTGGAAGGAAATGCTGTAGGAAAGCTCAACCGGTGTCGCTCATTCATCCGACAGAAACTTTCAACCGGTTTTCCCCATTAAGCACCGGGTCGGAGTCAGAGGCCGAGTCTTCTCTGGTCTCTACTCCTCCCGTTACGGGGTCTGAGACGCCGAAGCTTCCCACCATTAGCTCTGACAAATTGAAAACTCTAGTCATTGGCGACTCCATTACCCGCAGTATTAGACTTAAAACGAATCATCCAGCGATCATACACTGTTTACCAGGGGGCAGGGCTACCGATGTTAAGGCTAATCTGAAGATGGTGCTGGCTAAAGCTAAAACTGGCGAGTGTAGAGAGTATAGAGATATTGTTATCCACGTCGGCACCAACGATGTTAGGATGAAACAGTCAGAGATCACCAAGCGCAACATAGCTTCTGCGTGCATATCAGCTAGAAAGATGTGTCAGCATCGAGTAATTGTCTCTGGCCCCCTCCCAGTTAGGGGGAGTGATGAGCTCTATAGCAGAGTCTCACAACTCAATCGCTGGTTGAAAACGGTTTTCTGCCCCTCCCAAAAGATAGAATTTGTAGATAACTGGCCCTCTTTCTGGGACTCGCCCACAAACAGGACCAAGCCTGACCTGCTGAGGAGTGACGGACTCCATCCTAGCTGGAGGGGTGCTCTCATCTTATCTACCAACATAGACAGGGCTCTAACTCCTCTAGCTCCACAATGAAATAGGGTGCAGGCCAGGCAGCAGGCTGTTAGCCAGCCTGCCAGCATAGTGGAGTCTGCCACTAGCACAGTCAGTGTCGTCAGCTCAGCTATCACCATTGAGACCGTGTCTGTGCCTCGACCTAGGTTGGGCAAAACTAAACATGGCGGTGTTCGCCTTAGCAATCTCACTAGGATAAAGACCACCTCCATTCCTGTCATTACTGAAAGAGATCATGATACCTCATATCTCAAAATAGGGCTACTTAATGTTAGATCCCTTACTTCAAGGGCAATTATAGTCAATGAACTAATCACTGATCATAATCTTGATGTGATTGGCCTGACTGAAACATGGCTTAAGCCTGATGAATTTACTGTTTTAAATGAGGCCTCACCTCCTGGCTACACTAGTGACCATATCCCCCGTGCATCCCGCAAAGGCGGAGGTGTTGCTAACATTTCCGATAGCAAATTTCAATTTACAAAAAAAAAATGACGTTTTCGTCTTTTGAGCTTCTAGTCATGAAATCTATGCAGCCTACTCAATCACTTTTTATAGCTACTGTTTACAGGCCTCCTGGGCCATATACAGCGTTTCTCACTGAGTTCCCTGAATTCCTATCGGACCTTGTAGTCATAGCAGATAATATTCAAATCTTTGGTGACTTTAATATTCACATGGAAAAGTCCACAGACCCACTTCAAAAGGCTTTCAGAGCCATCATCGACTCAGTGGGTTTTGTCCAACATGTCTCTGGACCCACTCACTGTCACATTCATACACTGGACCTAGTTTTGTCCCATGGAATAAATGTTGTGGATCTTAATGTTTTTCCTCATAATCCTGGACTATCGGACCACCATTTTATTATGTTTGCAATTGCAACAAATAATCTGCTCAGACCCCAACCAAGGACCATCAAAAGTCGTGTTATAAATTCACAGACAACACAAAGATTCCTTGATGCCCTTCCAGACTCCCTCTGCCAACCCAAGGACGCCAGAGGACAAAAATCAGTTAACCACCTAACTGAGGATCTCGATTTAACCTTGCGCAATACCCTAGATGCTGTTGCACCCCTAAAAACTAAAAACATTTCTCATAAGAAACTAGCTCCCTGGTACACAGAAAATACCCGAGCTCTGAAGCAAGCTTCCAGAAAATTGGAACGGAAATGGCGCCACACCAAACTGGAAGTCTTCCGACTAGCTTGGAAAGACGGTACCGTGCAGTACCGAAGAGCCCTTACTGCTGCTCGATCATCCTATTTTTCTAACTTAATTGAGGAAAATAAGAACAATCCGAAATTCCTTTTTAATACTGTCGCAAAGCTAACTAAAAAGCAGCATTCCCCAAGAGAGGATGACTTTCACTCTAGCAGTGATAAATTCATGAACTTCTTTGAGGAAAAGATTATGATTATTAGAAAGCAAATTACGGACTCCTCTTTAAACCTGCGTATTCCTCCAAACCTCAGTTGTCCTGAGTCTGCACAACTCTGCCAGGACCTAGGATCAAGAGAGACGCTCAAGTGTTTTAGTACTATATCTCTTGACACAATGATGAAAATAATCATGGCCTCTAAACCTTCAAGCTGCATACTGGACCCTATTCATTTGTGGTCCTTCTGTAGCTCAGTTGGTAGAGCATGGCGCTTGTAACGCCAGGGTAGTGGGTTCGATCCCCGGGACCACCCATACGTAGAATGTATGCACACATGACTGTAAGTCGCTTTGGATAAAAGCGTCTGCTAAATGGCATATATTATATATTTATTATATTATTCCAACTAAACTACTGAAAGAGCTGCTTCCTGTGCTTGGCCCTCCTATGTTGAACATAATAAACGGCTCTCTATCCACTGGATGTGAACCAAACTCACTAAAAGTGGCAGTAATAAAGCTTCTCTTGAAAAAGCCAAACCTTGACCCAGAAAATATAAAAAACTATCGGCCTATATCGAATCTTCCATTCCTCTCAATTTTTTTTGAAAAGGCTGTATACGAAATGCTTCAGTCTGGTTTTAGACCCCATCATAGCACTGAGACGGCACTTGTGAAGGTGGTAAATGACATTTTAATGGCATCGGACCGAGGCTCTGCATCTGTCCTCGTGCTCCTAGACCTTAGTGCTACTTTTGATACCATCGATCACCACATTCATTTGGAGAGATTGGAAACCCAAATTGGTCTACACGGACATGTTCTGGCCTGGTTTAGATCTTATCTGTCGGAAAGATATCAGTTTGTCTCTGTGAATGGTTTGTCCTCTGACAAATCAACTGTAAATTTCGGTGTTCCTCAAGGTTCTGTTTTAGGACCACTATTGTTTTCACTATACATTTTACCTCTTGGGGATGTTATTCGAAAACATAACGTTAACTTTCACTGCTATGCGGATGACACACAGCTGTACATTTCAATGAAACATGGTGAGGCCCCAAAATTGCCCTCGCTAGAAGAATGTGTTTCAGACATAAGGAAGTGGATGGCTGCAAACGTTCTACTATTAAACTCGGACAAAACAGAGATGCTTGTTCTAGGACCCAAGAAACAAAGACATCTTCTGTTGAATCTGACAATTAATCTTAATGGTTGTACAGTCGTCTCAAATAAAACTGTGAAGGACCTCGGCATTACTCTGGACCCTGATCTCTCTTTTGAAGAACATATCAAGACCATTTCGAGGACAGCTTTTTTCCATCTACGTAATATTGCAAAAATCAGAAACTTTCTGTCCAAAAATGATGCAGAAAAATTAATCAATGCTTTTGTCACTTCTTGGTTAGACTACTGTAATGCTCTACTTTCCGGCTACCCGGATAAAGCACTAAATAAACTTCAGTTAGTGCTAAATACGGCTGCTAGAATCCTGACTAGAACCAAAAAATTTGATCATATTACTCCAGTGCTAGCCTCTCTACACTGGCTTCCTGTCAAAGCAAGGGCTGATTTCAAGGTTTTACTGCTAACCTACAAAGCATTACATGGACTTGCTCCTACCTATCTCTCTGATTTGGTCCTGCCGTACATACCTACACGTACGCTACGGTCACAAGACGCAGGCCTCCTAATTGTCCCTAGAATTTCTAAGCACACAGCTGGAGGCAGGGCTTTCTCCTATAGAGCTCCATTTTTATGGAACGGTCTGCCTACCCATGTCAGAGACGCAAACTCGGTCTCAACCTTTAAGTCTTCACTGAAGACTCATCTCTTCAGCGGGTCATATGATTCAGTGTAGTCTGGCCCAGGAGTGGGAAGGTGAACGGAAAGGCTCTGGAGCAAAGAACCGCCCTTGCTGTCTCTGCCTGGCCGGTTCCCCTCTTTCCACTGGGATTCTCTGCCTCTAACCCTATTACAGGGGCTGAGTCACTGGCTTACTGGGGCTCTCTCATGCCGTCCCTGCAGGGGGTGCGTCACCTGAGTGGGTTGATTCACTGTTGTGGTCATCCTGTCTGGGTTGGCGCCCCCCCCTTGGGTTGTGCCGTGGCGGAGATCTTTGTGGGCTATACTCAGCCTTGTCTCAGGATGGTAAGTTGGTGGTTGAAGATATCCCTCTAGTGGTGTGGGGGCTGTGCTTTGGCAAAGTGGGTGGGGTTATATCCTTCCTGTTTGGCCCTGTCCAGGGGTGTCCTCGCATGGGGCCACAGTGTCTCCTGACCCCTCCTGTCTCAGCCTCCAGTATTTATGCTGCAGTAGTTTGTGTCGGGGGGCTAGGGTCAGTTTGTTATATCTGGAGTACTTCTCCTGTCCTATTTGGTGTCCTGTGTGAATCTAAGTGTGCGTTCTCTAATTCTCTCCTTCTTTCTGTCTCTCTCTCGGAGGACCTGAGCCCTAGGACCATGCCCCAGGACTACCTGACATGATGACTCCTTGCTGTCCCCAGTCCACCTGGCCATGCTGCTGCTCCAGTTTCAACTGTTCTGCCTTACTATTATTCGACCATGCTGGTCATTTATGAACATTTGAACATCTTGGCCATGTTCTGTTATAATCTCTACCCGGCACAGCCAGAAGAGGACTGGCCACCCCACATTTTCTGGTTCCTCTCTAGGTTTCTTCCTAGGTTTTGGCCTTTCTAGGGAGTTTTTCCTAGCCACCGTGCTTCTACACCTGCATTGCTTGCTGTTTGGGGTTTTAGGCTGGGTTTCTGTACAGCACTTTGAGATATCAGCTGATTTGATTTGATTTGATTTGATATAGTCTTGTAGACATAATACTATTAGCACACTATAGTCTAGTAGACATAATACTATTAGCACACTACAGTCTAGTAGACATAATACTATTAGCACACTATAGTCTAGTAGACATAATACTATTAGCACATTATAGTCTAGTAGACATAATACTATTAGCATTTAATTGTATTGTGTAGCTTACACACTGTATCATAAATAAGCGTTAATTTGATTAGCTTGAACACATGGTTATAACATACCCTATTACAGAATTACACATGGTTATAACATACCCTGTAACAGAATAACACGTGGTTATAACATACCCTATTACATTATAACACATGGTTATAACATACCCTGTTACATTATAACACATGGTTATAACATACCCTATTACAGAATGACACATGGTTATAACATACCCTATTACATTATAACACGTGGTTATAACATACCCTATTACATTATAACACATGGTTATAACATACCCTATTACAGAATGACACATGGTTATAACATACCCTATTACAGAATGACACATGGTTATAACATACCCTATTACATTATAACACATGGTTATAACATACCCTATTACAGAATGACACATGGCTATAACCTACCCTATTACATTATAACACATGGTTATAACATAACCTGTAACAGAGTAAAATAAAACGGAGGTCGACTATCAGTTCGAATAATTTATTTGCATAGATTAACATAATATCAAATCAACAGACCAAGTAGTAGACATTAATCATTACTATGTAGAATTGCATGAAATTTATTTTAAAACAACCATAAAATCAATATTTAAGTGCTGTGTATGCATGCGTCTCAATAAATTATAACCTGAATACATTATTACCCCCAACATGGCCCAATTCACATTTCCAATGCCTGACATACCAAGCTAGAACGGACCCGTTGTCTCATCCAATAGCCAATTTAGGCTAAATATCGCAGAGGGCTACAGCAACTTCCAGAGAAGGTCAGGCTCCTTGGGCTTTCTGGTGCCCACCCTGGTTTGGGTGTCCTCGGCCATAACAAAGGTGACATATCATTCTGGGTTCCACCGCGCAAGAGAGGTCCGTTGAGTTTTATGAACGGCAAGGCAGGTACACAGTGAATTAAGATGTTGTTGTTTTTTTTCTTCAATGTTCTGATTGGCCAAAGTGGTCCAGCCTCAGATGGGTTTCCACAGTGCACACAGCCTATAGGACTGCATCGTTACCACCGCCAGAGAGAGGACAGGGAAGAAACCACCATTTACCTCTAGTCTGCTATACATATTTATTTAGTTCGTCATTCTATCGTTTTTCATGGAATTGTATTGGTTATTAAATATAATTTATTTCGAATTTATCAGAATTAATTTAGTTTGAAATAGTTTACCAACTCCATGTATTATCCAATTTAAATACTTAGTCAGCCGCAACTGAATGTCTTCAACTGTAATTTGACTTCTGCATTCAACTCCTCTGAATCAGAGCGGTACGGAGGGCTGCCTTGCTCAATGGAAGACTTTTCCATCTTGCCTGCTCAGGGATTCGAAAGACCTTTCGCTTACTGGCCCAATGCTTTTAACCCTTAGGTTACCTCCGCACTCCGGCAGAGCTCACCGTTTTCTTATTCTAAAATATTCCACTACAAGATTTTTCGGCATAAATCAGAAGTTTTACTGTCGGTGGTCGACAGATAAATCCGATTCAATGCATGAGATTGTACCATGGCAATGTGGAATAACCTTGAGTTTCACAGGGAGGGATAAATGATGGAAATTCGTTATGCAGAGAGAGAGAGAGTTAGAGAGGGCATCACGTTGTGTGTCCCAAAAGGCACCACATCCCCATCGGGTAACAGTTAAACGTAGTGCACTACACAGGGAACAGAGTGCCATTTGGGACACACACAGACAGGCCTTTAGCTGCTGGCTGGCCATGTTGAGGAGAAGGGGAGACCAGGAAGTAGGTCTACAACACTTTACTAATAAATATTCCAAGGGGAGGAATATTGAATTGAGATCTGTTCCAACTTTCGTCCGATGATAAATGATCATGGTGTGTTGGACTGTATGAAGTTGTCAAGAATAAGTAAGGTCATACACACACACTGGTAAGCATGCACACAAACACACAGACACACAGAGAGAGACACGCACACACACACATTGGTAAGTCTGGTGGCAGGCAGCAGGGAGAGGCCAGAGGGCTGACCAGACTCAGCAGGCACCAGCATAATGTATTGATATCTCAGCAGACATCAGTATAATGTATTGATATCTCAGCAGGCATCATCAGTATAATGTATTGATATCTCAGCAGGCATCATCAGTATAATGTATTGATATCTCAGCAGACATCAGTATAATGTATTGATATCTCAGCAGGCATCATCAGTATAATGTATTGATATCTCAGCAGGCATCATCAGTATAATGTATTGATATCTCAGTGTGTAACAGCAGACCCTATACATCCTACACACACAGTACCCTCCTCTTCCTTCCCTCCCTCCCTCCCTCCCTCCACCTCTTTTTCTTCCTCTTTAAAATTGTAGTTTTCATCAATCTAATTGTCTTCATCATTTCCAATCCACCATATATACACTATATACATTTTACGGACACAGTATATTTTACATGAGTTATATTTAGTTTGTTTTTAGTACCATCCTTCAGCTACAGTCGACCCTTCCTATGCATCTCTGAACACCATCCAGTTTTCATTCATCCACTTTTTGGTATAAGAACCAATGTATTCATCTTTAAAACGTATTCACTTCTAACCTGTATCTTATCCTTTCACCATAACATCCCATATACAACAAACACAACAACACAGCCTGTATATTCTTGAGCAGCAACAGTCCACTGGCTGAGAATAGTGGAACATAAGCTTACTGCAGGCATGGCAATAAGGCTTTTGTGACCTGCACTCCTGGGGAAACTGTAAGCAAAGGGGCACAGTCTCCCCTGGCCTCACCATCGCTATGCTTCCTTGGCTTGTGATGATGTTTTGGAGCCTGGCCACAGGACTACTGGAGGAAGAGAATGGTGGCAGCAACACAAATGGCACCCTATTCTTACACCCTCTCCCCATCGGGCTCTGATCAAAAGTAGAGCACTATATAGGGACTAGGGTGCCAACCCTGGTCTAAAGTAGCATATTACATAGGGAATAGGGTGTTGTTTGGGATGCGGACATGGTGTTAGGCTGCTTCCAATCACCCCACTACCAGGGCAGCTAAGCACAGAGTTAAGGGTACTTCCCAGTCAGACAGCAGTTACAGGGCCTTCAGAAGCTTTTCATACTCCTGGACTTCTTCCACATGTTGTTGTGTTACAGCCTGAATTCAACATGGATTACATATGTATGTTTTCATCTACACAAAATACCCCATGATGACAAAGTGAAAACATGTTTTTAGAAATGTTAGAAAAAATTAAATGAAAATTAAATAAAGAAAAATCAAATGTACATAACTATTCAAAATCCTGAGTCAATACCTTGCAGAAGCGCCATTGGCAGTGATTACAGCTGTCTTTCTGGGTCTCTAAGAGCTTTGCACAATTGGATAATGCAATATTTGCACATTATTTGTTTTAGAAATACATCAAACTCTGTCAAATTGGTTGTTGATCATTGCTTGACAACCATTTTCAAGTATTTCTAGTAGATTTAAGTCCAAACTGTAACTCGGCTTCTTGGTAAGCAACTCCAGTGTAGATTTGGCCATGTGTTTTAGCTTATTGTCCTGCTGAAAGGTGAATTCATCTCCCAGTATCTCCTGGAAAGCAGATTGAACCAGGTTTTCCTCTAAGATTTTGCCTGTGCTTAGCTCTATTCCATTAATTTTTCATCCTGAAAAACTCCCCAGTCTGTAATGATTACAAGCATACCCATAACATGACGCAGCCACCACTATAGTTGAAAATATGGAGAGCGGTACTCAGTAATGTGTTGTATTGGATTTGACCCAAATATAACACTTTGTATTCAGGAGAGATGCTATCTATATATATACTATATATATATTGCTATATATATATATATATATTATATATATGTACTGCATAATTTTGCACGCCCAATTTGTCAGTTTTTGATTTGTTAAAAAAGTTAGAAATATCCAATAAATGTCGTTCCACTTCATGATTGTGTCCCAGTTGTTGTTGATTCTTCACAACAAAATACAGTTTTATATCTTTATGTTTGAAGCCTGAAATGTGGCAAAAGGTCGCAAAGTTCAAGGAGGCCGAATACTTTCGCAAGGCACTGTATATACTGCTATCTATATATACTATATATATACTGCTAACCTTATCGAATATATGTACTGCTATCTCTATCTCTCTCTCTATTTATATATATATACTGCTATCTATATATACCATATATATTGCTATCTATATATACTATACATGTATATATATATATATATCTCCAATCCAATGTTAAATCTAGAATTGGCTTCCTATTTCGCAACAAAGCATCCTTCACTCATGCTGCCACACATACCCTTGTAAAACTGACCATCCTACCAATCCTCGACTTTGGCGATGTCATTTACAAAATAGCCTCCAATACCCTACTCAACAAATTGGATGCAGTCTATCACAGTGCAATCCGTTTTGTCACCAAAGCCCCATATACTACCCACCATTGCGACCTGTACGCTCTCATTGGCTGGCCCTCGCTTCATACTCGTCGCCAAACCCACTGGCTCCATGTCATCTACAAGACCCTGCTAGGTAAAGTCCCCCCTTATCTCAGCTCGCTGGTCACCATAGCATCTCCCACCTGTAGCACACGCTCCAGCAGGTATATCTCTCTAGTCACCCCCAAAACCAATTCTTTCTTTGGCCGCCTCTCCTTCCAGTTCTCTGCTGCCAATGACTGGAACGAACTACAAAAATCTCTGAAACTGGAAACACGTATCTCCCTCACTAGTTTTAAGCACCAACTGTCAGAGCAGCTCACAGATTACTGCACCTGTACATAGCCCACCTATAATTTAGCCCAAACAACTACCTCTTTCCCAACTGTATTTCATTTATTTTGCTCCTTTGCACCCCATTATTTTTATTTCTACTTTGCACTTTCTTCCATTGCAAAACTACCATTCCAATGTTTTACTTGCTATATTGTATTTACTTTGCCACCATGGCCTTCTTTGCCTTTACATCCCTTCTCACCTAATTTGCTCACATTGTATATAGACTTGTTTATACTGTATTATTGACTGTATGTTTGTTTTACTCCATGTGTAACTCTGTGTCGTTGTATCTGTCGAACTGCTTTGCTTTATCTTGCCAGGTCGCAATTGTAAATGAGAACTTGTTCTCAACTTGCCTACCTGGTTAAATAAAGGTGAAAAAAAATATATATATATATATATATATATATATATATATATATATATATATATATATATATATATTTATATATATATATATATATATATATATATATATATATATATATATATATATATATATATATATATACAGTGGGGCAAAAAAGTATTTAGTCAGCCACCAATTGTGCAGGTTCTCCCACTTAAAAAGATGAGAGAGGCCTGTAATTTTCATCATAGGTACACTTCAACTATGACAGACACAATGAGGGAAAAAATGATTTTTAATGAATTTATTTGCAAATTATGGTGTAAAATAAGTATTTGGTCACCTACAAACAAGCAAGATTTCTGGCTCTCACAGACCTGTAACTTCTTCTTTAACCTGTTACTCCTACCCCCTACTTTTTCGAACATTCTGTTAAAAATCGCGCAACATTTCAGCGCCCTGCTGCTCATGCCAGGAATATAGTATATGCATATGATTAGTATGTGTGGATAGAAAACACTCAGACGTTTATTAAACTGGGTAAATCACGGCTGTGACTATAACAGAACGTGCGTTTCATCGAAAAGCGCAGGAAAATCTGATCACTGAAAATGGAAATATATATCCATCCGCCACTTCAACCCATTGATAAAGGCGAACCACAATAAATGGGGCTGAGGGTGCAATACCTACAGCTTCCACACGATGTCAACAGTCTTGTCATTTGCCTAGGGTTTGTTTCTTGGTCAAACGAAGAAGAGACAAGCCATTTGTTCAGGTCTCCGACCGGATATTTTGGTTGAGATTTACCCGGACATTATTTCCAGACGGACAGCTAAAGAATATACATCGCCTCGTGATCAATTTGGTCGCTTATTAACGTGTACTAATACCTAAAGTTGCATTACAAAAGTATTTCCAAGTGTTTTGTGAAAGTTTATCGTCAACTTTTTTAATTTAAAAAAATGACGTTACGTTATAAGACGCTATTTTTTTCGTTTATCACACAGTCTTCATAGATCGATATCTAGGCTATATATGGACCAATTTAATCGAAAAAAAGACCCAATAGTGATTATGGGACATCTAGGAGTGCCAACAAAGAAGATGGTCAAAGGTAATGAATGTTTGATATTTTATTTGTGCGGTTTGTGTAGCGACGACTATGCTAATTATTTTGTTTACGTCCCCTGCGGGTCTTTTGGGGTGTTACATGCTATCAGATAATAGCTTCTCATGCTTTCGCTGAAAAGCATTTTAAAAATATGACTTGTTGCCTGGATTCACAACGAGTGTAGCTTTAATTCAATACCCTGCATGTGTATTTTAATGAACGTTTGAGTTTTAACTAGTACTATTAGCATTTAGCGTAGCACATTTGCATTTCCAGATGTCTAGATGGGACGCCTGCATGTCAGGTAGGAGCAAGAGGTTAAGAGGCTCCTCTGTCCTCCACTCGTTACATGTATTAATAGCACCCGTTTGAACTTGTTATCAGTATAAAAGACACCTGTCCACAACCTCAAACAGTCACACTCCAAACTCTACTATGGCCAAGACCAAAGAGCTGTCAAAGGACACCAGAAACAAAATTGTAGACCTGCACCAGGCTGGGAAGACTGAATCTGCAATAGGTAAGCAGCTTGGTTTGAAGAAATCAACTGTGGGAGCAATTATTAGGAAATGGAAGACATACAAGACCATTGATAATCTCCCTCGATCTGGGGCTCCACACAAGATCTCACCCCGTGGGGTCAAAATGATCACAAGAACAGTGAGCAGAAATCCCAGAACCACACGGGGGGACCTAGTGAATGACCTGCAGAGAGCTTGGACCAAAGTAACAAAGCCTACCATCAGTAACACACTACGCCGCCAGGGACTCAAATCCTGCAGTGCCAGACGTGTCCCCCTGCTTAAGCCAGTACATGTCCAGGCCCGTCTGAAGTTTGCTAGAGAGCATTTGGATGACCCAGAAGAAGATTGGGAGAATGTCATATGGTCAGATGAAAACAAAAGAGAACTTTTTGGTAAAAACTCAACTCGTCGTGTTTGGAGGACAAAGAATGCTGAGTTGCATCCAAAGAACACCATACCTACTGTGAAGCATGGGGGTGGAAACATCATGCTTTGGGGCTGTTTTTCTGCAAAGGGACCAGGACGACTGATCCGTGTAAAGGAAAGAATGAATGGGGCCATGTATCGTGAGATTTTGAGTGAAAACCTCCTTCCATCAACAAGGGCATTGAAGATGAAAAGTGGCTAGCCAGTCTCCGGATCTCAACCCCATAGAAAAGCTTTGGAGGGAGTTGAAAGTCCGTGTTGCCCAGCAACAGCTCCAGAACATCACTGCTCTGGAGGAGATCTGCATGGAGGAATGGGCCAAAATACCAGCAAGTGTGTGAAAACCTTGTGAAGACTTTCAGAAAACCTTTGACCTCTGTCATTGTCAACAAAGGGTATATAACAAAGTATTGCGATAAACTTTTGTTATTGACCAAATACTTTTTTTCCACCATAATTTGCAAATAAATTCATTAAAAATCCTACAATGTGATTTTCTGGATTCTTTTTCTCATTTTGTCTGTCATATTTGAAGTGTACCAATGATGACAATTACAGGTCTCTCTCATCTTTGTAAGTGGGAGAACTTGCACAAATGGTGACTGACTAAATACTTTTTTGCCCCACTGTATATGTACTGCTATCTATATATATATACTGCTATCTATATGTACTATATATATATATATATTTATATTTATATATATATAGCAAAATATCTGTCACAGCCCAACTTGTCCCGGAGATTGCATTCAAGATAAACGCTGCATACAGTGTGTCGACTCAATCGGAAAATGACCATTATATTTTAACAAGGATCTTCCACTATACTTCCGCGATAGGGCTTGAATCAACAACAAAAAAATCAGTCTAACATACTGTATATAATACTGTGTGTAAATGGAGAGATCAGAGAGAGAGATACTCACAGGCAAACTGTAGCAGTGCATCCCGACTCAGGACCGTCCCATAGCTGTTCTCCGCCTTACACTGGTATCTCCCATAGTCTGCCGTCTCGCTGGCGTTGGTTATTATCAAGTTGCCGTCGATCAAGCTGTAACGGTTCTCTGTCTCCACTACTGTTCCATTGATGAACCAACTGCAGACATAAACAATGAGAACAAAGGGTTACATGTATAATCTGTGGCTCCGATTCTTATGAGACAGAGAGAGACAGAGACAGAGACAGAGACAGAGACAGAGACAGAGACAGAGACAGAGACAGAGAGAGAGAGAGAGAGAGACAGAGAGAGAGAGAGAGAGAGAGAGAGAGAGAGAGAGAGAGAGAGAGAGAGAGAGAGAGAGAGAGAGATATATATATATATATATATATATATATATATAGAGAGAGAGAGAGAGAGAGGGAGAGGGAGAGAGAGAGAGTGAGAGAGAGAGGGAGAGAGAGCAACATTTCAATTGGCTATATTAAAACTGTTTAATTTGATCCTGAGTGTAGGTTATTTCCCTGACATCTGGAATCAAGAACCCATAACCCCAATCTTTAAGAACAGAGACAAATTTGACCCTAACAATTACAGAGGCATTTGTGTGAACAGTACCCTGGGAAAGGTTTTCTGTAGTATTATACATGTAATTAATAAGCACAAAGCCTAATTGAATTTATACCAAACATCACATGACTGATGATATGTACACCCTGATAGATAAACATGTCCACCAAAATAATAACAACATACACGCTTGCTTCATCGACTTCCAAAAAGCATTTGATTCTATTTGGCGTACAGGACTGTACTACAAAGTTTTTGAAAGTGGTGTAGGGGGTAAAACATATAACATAATTAAATCAATGTATACTGGCAATACGTGCAGCATTAAAAATGGGCAAGAAAATAACAAAATTCTTTAACCAGGGTCTAAAACTAATTGAATGTGTCATTGAACCAATTGCACTTCATGCCAGCGAGCTGTGGGGTCCACTTGCAAAACAAGATTTCACCAAATGGGACAAACACCCCATTGAAATCAAGCATATAGAGTTCTATAAGATTCTACTACATGTCCAGAGGAAAACTACAAACCCTGCATGCAGGGCAGAATTAGGCCAATATCCACTAATAATAAAAACTCAAAAAAGAGCAATTCAGTTTTGGAAACATCTCAAATACAGTGACTCCCTCATATCATTACCAAGCCCTGTAATGCCTCTCATATCATTACCAAGCCATGTAATGCCTCTCATATCATTACCAAGCCATGTAATGCCTCTCATATCATTACCAAGCCATGTAATGCCTCTCATATCATTACCAAGCCCTGTAATGCCTCTCATATCATTACCAAGCCCTGCAATGCCTCTAATATCATTACCAAGCCCTGCAATGCCAAGAGCTGAGCAAAGAAAAGAGTCTCCCCATCCAGCTGATCCTGGGGCTGAGTTCACAAACCTGTTCTAACACACAGAAGCCTCCAGAACATCCAATCAATCAGGGTAAACCAAATTACAACAAGATAGAAATAGAGTCATACCTGTATACAGGGTTAGAGATAGAGATAGAGATAGAATCATACCTGTATACAGGTACAGGGTTAGAGATAGAGATAGAGATAGAGTCATACCTGTATACAGGTACAGTGTTAGAGATAGAGATAGAGATAGAGTCATACCTGTATACAGGTACAGTGTTAGAGACAGAGACAGAGTCATACCTGTATACAGGTACAGGGTTAGAGATAGAGATAGAGATAGAGTCATACCTGTATACAGGTACAGGGTTAGAGATAGAGATAGAGATAGAGTCATACCTGTATACAGGTACAGGGTTAGAGACAGAGATAGAGATAGAGTCATACCTGTATACAGGTACAGGGTTAGAGATAGAGATAGAGATAGAGTCATACCTGTATACAGGTACAGGGTTAGAGATAGAGATAGAGATAGAGATAGAGTCATACCTGTATACAGGTACAGGGTTAGAGACAGAGATAGAGATAGAGATAGAGTCATACCTGTATACAGGGTTAGAGACAGAGATAGAGATAGAGTCATACCTGTATACAGGTACAGGGTTAGAGATAGAGATAGAGTCATACCTGTATACAGGTACAGGGTTAGAGACAGAGATAGAGATAGAGATAGAGTCATACCTGTATACAGGTACAGGGTTAGAGACAGAGATAGAGATAGAGTCATACCTGTATACAGGTACAGGGTTAGAGATTGAGATAGAGATAGAGTCATACCTGTATACAGGTACAGGGTTAGAGACAGAGATAGAGATAGAGATAGAGTCATACCTGTATACAGGTACAGGGTTAGAGACAGAGATAGAGATAGAGATAGAGATAGAGTCATACCTGTATACAGGTACAGGGTTAGAGACAGAGATAGAGATAGAGTCATACCTGTATACAGGTACAGGGTTAGAGACAGAGATAGAGATAGAGATAGAGTCATACCTGTATACAGGTACAGGGTTAGAGATAGAGATAGAGATAGAGTCATACCTGTATACAGGTACAGGGTTAGAGATAGAGATAGAGATAGAGTAATACCTGTATACAGGGTTAGAGATAGAGATAGAGTCATACCTGTATACAGGTACAGGGTTAGAGACAGAGACAGAGTCATACCTGTATACAGGTACAGGGTTAGAGACAGAGACAGAGTCATACCTGTATACAGGTACAGGGTTAGAGATAGAGATAGAGATAGAGTCATACCTGTATACAGGTACAGGGTTAGAGACAGAGACAGAGTCATACCTGTATACAGGTACAGGGTTAGAGACAGAGACAGAGTCATACCTGTATACAGGTACAGGGTTAGAGATAGAGATAGAGATAGAGATAGAGTCATACCTGTATACAGGTACAGGGTTAGAGATAGAGATAGAGTCATACCTGTATACAGGTACAGGGTTAGAGATAGAGATAGAGATAGAGTCATACCTGTATACAGGTACAGGGTTAGAGATAGAGATAGAGATAGAGTAATACCTGTATACAGGTACAGGGTTAGAGATAGAGATAGAGTCATACCTGTATACAGGTACAGGGTTAGAGACAGAGATAGAGATAGAGTCATACCTGTATACAGGTACAGGGTTAGAGACAGAGATAGAGATAGAGTCATACCTGTATACAGGTACAGGGTTGCCTCTGGCTTCACAGCTCATCATAACTTTCTTCTCCTCAGAGTCCAACGCAAAGACGGCATCATGTGGTTCCTGGACGAACACCGGCCCAAACTCTTCACTCTCTGAAAGACATAGAAGATAATGAGGAGTTAAGAAAAAGGAGGCTCACATTGAAGAAGAAAGCAAGACAAAATACACCAAATGCCAAAAGGCATTTCTTATTTTTTTTGTGTGTGTATGTGTAAACAACCCTTCCTTTTTTAGAGGGAGTAACACCAACACTAAATCATTCAGCACTAAATCAGATGATTTCAGAAGGAGTAACACCAACACTAAATCAGATGATTTCAGAAGGAGTAACACCAACACTAAATCAGATGATTTCAGAAGGAGTATCATCAACACTAAATCAGATGATTTCAGAAGGAGTATCACCAACACTAAATCAGATGATTTCAGAAGGAGTAACACCAACACTAAATCATTCACCGGCACATCAGAGAGTGCGGCACTAAGATGGCACTCAACCAGCTGTATGCGACCATAAGCAAACAGGAAAACGCTCATCCGGAGGCGGCGCTCCTAGTGGCCGGGGGCTTTAATGCAGGAAATCTTAAATCCGTTTTACCTAAAAATCTCTATTGCACTCCACACTGCCATTTCCCACCTGGACAAAGGGAACACCTATGTGAGAATGCTATTGATTGACTACAGCTCATCGTTCAACACCAAAGTTCCCTCAAAGCTCAGCACGACTCCAAAACCATCATTAAGTTTGCTGATGACACAGCAGGGGTCGGCCTGATCATCGACAATGACGAGACAGCCTATAGGGAGGAGGTACATCACTGGCCACAGTGATGAGGATCAGCGTGGCAGATGTGTTGTTACTATGATGTTGAATGCTGAGCTGTAGTCAATGAACAGCATTCTCACATAGGTGTTCCTTTTGTCCAGGTGGGAAAGGGCAGTGTGGAGAGTGATTGAGATTGTGTCACCTCTGGATCTGTTTGGGCAGTATGTGAATTGGAGTGGGTCCAGGGTTTCCAGCATGATGGTATTGATGTGAGCCCTGCCTTTCAGAGCACGTCATGGCTACAGGTGTGAGTTCTCTGGAATGATGAATCACACTTCACCATCCGGCAATCTGACGGGCAAATCTGGGTTTGGAGGATGCCAGGAGAACCCCACCTGCCCCAATGCATAGTTCCAACTGTAAAGTTTGGTGGAGGAGGAATATTAGTCTGGGGCTGTTTTTCATGGTTTGGGCTGTGCCTCTTAGTTCCAGTGAAGAGAAATCTTAACACTACAGCATTCAATTGTATTCCAAGATGGCGTAGCAGTGCAGACGTGTTTTGTTCATCCTCTCGTGTACTTTTGCATTTTTTCGTCTTTTTTTTGTATATATTTCAATTTTATTCTCAATCTCTTCTCCATTTTAGTTCAATTATACCTTCCGGTAACCTGCCTCATCCAATGTGATACAGAACCGCTATTATTTATAGCAAGAACCACCTAGCCATCAGACGAACCAGCTAATTAGCTACAAGCTATTTAGTCATTGTTAGCCACTGCTAGTGGCCTTTACCTTCTGCACAGATACCAGTCCTTTTTAAAATTTAATTTAGATATTTTTTTTTGCCTTGCTAATACTCGCCAGCCTACCAGTAACGGACTCTCCACTACAACGCTGGATTCCTGCCATAATCCCTGGACCATTACTCCTGATCTTCACAGCTAGCTAGCACCCACCGAGTTACCCAGTACCGAAGCTATCCCTGAGGCCCACCTCCCGGCCTACTCAGTTATTCACCATTACTCCTGATCTTCACAGCTAGCTAGCACCCACCGAGTTACCCAGTACCGAAGCTATCCCTGAGGCCCACCTCCCGGCCTACTCAGTTATTCACCATTACTCCTGATCTTCACAGCTAGCTAGCACCCACCGAGTTACCCAGTACCGAAGCTATCCCTGAGGCCCACCTCCTGGCCTACTCAGTTGTTCACCCGGACTCCACCCACACACGGCTAGAACACACTATTCCACCAGATCCTTGCCGTAAGCTCTGGTCTGAAACTATCACCGTGAGCCAGGCCGCATCTCCCGGCTAGAAAACTAAATTAGTTGACTTCTTTGTCAATCTGGCTTGGATCCTTTGTCAACACGGCGCCCCACCACGACTGGTCTCCCGACAAACAATCCATCCGCTGTGCCTTCAACCAGCCTCCATCAGATGACGGAGCAGACGCTTCTACTAGCCCCGGGCTACTAACTTTAAACGCCGCATCACCCGAGTGACAGGGTGGTAGCGACTACTCCGCGGCTTCCCTGTTCCCTGCAATTGTTGCCGCCTGGACTCTATGATCACTTGGCTACATAGCTGATGCCTGCTGGACTGTCCATTATCTAAGGTACTCCATTATGTTTATTTTTTGTTTATCTGTCGGCCCCAGCTGCGAACTCAAGCTCTGTGTGTAGTTAACCGACCCTCTCTGCCAAGTCATCGCCATTTTACCTGTTGTTGTTATAGCTGATTAGCTGTTGTTGTCTCACCCATTGTTGTCTTTGCTAGCTCTCCCAATCAACACCTGTGATTACTTTATGCCTTGCTGTATGTCTCTCTCATGTCAATATGCCGTGTATACTGTTGTTTAGGTTAGTTATCATTGTTTTAGTTTACAATGGAGCCCCTAGTTCCACTCATCATAACTCTGATACCTCCTTTGTCCCACCTCCCACACATTTACATTTACATTTAAGTCATTTAGCAGACGCACACATGTGGTGACCTCACCCATTATAACCAGCTTATCCAGAGGTACAACCTCTCTTATCATCACTCAGTGCCTGGGCTTACCTCCGCTGTACCCGCAGCCCACCATACCCCTGTCTGCGCATTATGCCCTGAATCTAGTCTACCACACCCAGAAATCTGCTCCTTTTATTCATTGCCCCCAACGCTATAGGCGACCAGTTTTGATAGCCTTGAGCCGTACCCTCATCCTACTCCTCCTCTGTTCCGCGGGTGATGTGGAGGTAAACCCAGGCCCTGCATGTCCCCAGGCACCCTCATTTGTTGATTTCTGTGATTGAAAAAGCCTTGGTTTCGTGCATGTCAACATCAGAAGCCTCCTCCCTAAATTTGTTTTACTCACTGCTTTAGCACACTCTGCCAACCCTGATGTCCTTGCCGTGTCTGAATCCTGACTTAAGAAGGCCACCAACAATTCTGAGATTTCCATACCTAACTACAACATTTTCCGTCAAGAAAGAACTGCAAAAGGGGGAGGAGTTGCAAACTACTGCAGAGATAGCCTGCAAAGTTCTGTCATACTTTCCAGGTCTATACCCAAACAGTTTGAACTTCTAATTTAAAAAATGAACCTCTCCAGGAATAAGTTTCTCACTGTTGCCGCCTGCTATCGAACCCCCTCTGCTCCCAGCTGTGCCCTGGACACCATTTGTGAATTGATCGCCCCCCATCTAGCTTCAGAGTTCGTTCTGTTATGTGACCTAAACTGTGATATGCTTAACACCCCGACAGTCCTACAATCTAAGCTAGATTCCGACAATCAAAGCTAAATGCCCTCAATCTCACACAAATCATCAAGGAACCCACCAGGTACAACCCTAAATCCGTAAACATGGGCACCCTCATAGACATTATCCTGACCAACTTGCCATCCAAATACACCTCCTCTGTTTTCAATCAGAATCTCAGTTATCACTGCCTCATTGCCTGTATCCGCTATGGGTCCGTGGTCCACCCCTCATCACTGTCAAATGCTCCCTAAAACACTTCTGCGAGCAGGCCTTTCTAATCGACCTGGCCCGGGTATTCTGGAAGGATATTGACCTCATCCCGTCAGTTGAGGATGGCTGGTCATTCTTTAAAAGTAATTTCCTCACCATCTTAGATAAGCATGCCCCTTTCAAAAAATGCAGAACTAAGAACAGATATAGCCCTTGGTTCACTCCAGACCTGACTGCCCTTGACCAGCACAAAAACATAGGATCGAATAGTCCCCACGATATGCAACTGTTCAGGGAAGTCAAGAACCAATACACGCAGTCAGTCAGGAAAGCAAAGGCAAGCTTTTTCAAGCAGAAATTTGAATCCTGTAGCACTAACTCCGAAAGGTTTTGGGACACTGTTAAGTCCATGGAGAACAAGAGCACCTCTTCCCAGGTTTCCCACTGCACTGAGACTAGGTAACACGGTCACTACTGATAAATCCATGCGAATCGAAAATTTCAATAAGCATTTCTCAAAGGCTGGCCATGCCTTCCTCCTGGCTGCTCCAACCCCGGCCAACACCCCCCCCCCCCCCCGCAGCTACTTGCCCAAGCCTCCCCAGCTTCTCCTTCACCCAAATCCAGACAGCAGATGTTCTGAAAGAGCGACAAAATCTGGACCAATCAATGTCTAGCTGGGCTAGACAATCTGGATCCTTTCTTTTTAAAACTATCCGCCGCCATTGTTGCAAGCCCTATTACCAGCCTGTTCAACCTCTCTTTCATATCGTCCAAGAACCCTAAAGATTGGAAAGCTGCCACGGTCAAAGGGGGGTGACACCCTAGACCCAAACTGTTACAGACCTATATCCATCCTGCCCTGCCTTTCTAAAGTCTTCAAAAGCCAAGTTAATAAACAGCCACGCTCAAGGTACTGAACGATATAACCGCCATCGATAAAAGACAGTGCTGTGCAGCCGTCTTCATCGACCTGGCCAAGGCTTTCGACTCTGTCAATCACCGTATTCTTATCGGCAGACTCAATAGCCTTGGTTTTTATGATGACTGCCTTGAATGGTTCAGTGTGTAATCGGAGGGCATGTTGCTGGGACCTCTGGCAGTCTCTATGGGGCTACCACAAGGTTCAATGATGTCACTCTTGCTGTGGGCGATTCCCTGATCCACCTTTACGCAGACAACACCATTCGGTATACTTCTGGTCCTTCCTTGGAAACTGTACTAACTAACCTCCAAACGAGCTTCAATGCCATACAACACTCCTTCCGTGGCCTCCAACTGCTCTTAAACGCATGCCCGCCCGACTATCATCACCCCTCTGGATGGTTCCGTCCTAGACTATAAATACCTAGGTGAACTATAAATACCTAGGTGTCTGGCTAGAACTCTCTTTCCAGACTCATATTTTAACATCTTCAATCCAAAATCAAATCTAGAATCAGTTTTCTATTTCTCAACAATGCCTCCTTCACTCATGCCGCCAAACTTACCCTAGTAAAACTGACTATCCTACCGATCCTCGACTTCGGCGATGTCATCTACAAAATAGCTTCCAATACTCTGGAAGTAGCTTCCAAACTGGATGCAGTTTATCACAGTGCCATCCGTTTTGTTACCAAATCACCTTATACCACCCACCACTGCGACCTGTATGCTCCAGTCGGCTGGCCCTCGCTACATATTCGGCGCCAGACTCACTGGCTCCAGGTCATCTATAAGTATATGCTAGGTAAAGCGCTTCCTTATCTCAGTTCACTGGTCACGATAACAACACCGTAGCACACGTTCCAGCAGTTATATCTCACTGATCAAAGCCAACACCTAATTTGGCCGCCTTTCCGCCCAGTTCTCTGCTGCCAGTGACTGTAACGAATTGCAAAAATCGCTGAAGTGGAGACTTCTATTTCCCTCACCAACTTTAAACATCAGCTATCTGAGCAGCTAACCGATCGCAGCAGGTGTACATAGTCCATCTGTAAATCGCCCGCCAATATACCTACCTCATCCCCATACTGTTTTTATTTTATTTACTTTTCTGCTCTTTTGCACACCAGTATCTCTACTTGCACATCATCATCTGTTCATTTATCACTCCAGTGTTAAACTGCTACATTGTAATCATTCACTCCTATGGCACATATCTCCTCATGCCTTTTGCACACACTGTATATAGACTTTCTTTTCTCTACTGTGTCATTGACTTGTTTATTGTGTTATTGGCTTGTTTATTGTTTACTCCATGTGTTACTCTGTGTTGTTGTCTGTGTCATACTGCTTTGCTTTATCTTGGCCAGGTCGCAGTTGTAAATGAGAACTTGTTCTCAACTAGCCTACTTGGTTAAATAAAGGTGAAATAAAATAAATAAATAAACAATGGCATTCTAGATGATTCTGTGCTTCCAACTCTGTGGCAACAGTTTGGGAAAGGCCCTTTCCTGTTTCAGCACGACAATGCCCCCGTGCACAAAGCGAGGTCCATATAGAAATGGTTTGTTGAGATTGATTTGGGAGAACTTGACTGGCCTGCACAGAGTCCTGACCTCAACCCCATCGAACACCTTCAGGATGAATTTGGAACACTGACTACGAGCCAGGACCAATATCAGTGCCCAACCCCACTAATTATCTTGTGGCTGAATGGAAGTAATGTTCCATCATCTAGTGGAAAGCCTTCCCAGAAGAGTGGAGGTTGTTATAGCAGCAATGTTCCAACATCTAGTGGAAAGCCTTCCCAGAAGAGTGGAGGCTGTTATAGCAGCAATGTTCCAACATCTAGTGGAAAGCCTTCACAGAAGAGTGGAGGCTGTTATAGCAGCAATGTTCCAACATCTAGTGGAAAGCCTTCCCAGAAGAGTGGAGGCTGTTATAGTAGTAAAGGGGAACCAGCTCCATATTAATGCCCGTGATTTTGGAATGAGATGTTCAGTGAGCAGGTGTCCACATACTTCTGGCCATGGAGTGTGCACTGAGTATACCAAACATTAGGAACACCTTGCAAATACCGAGTTTCACCTGGTCTGTCTATGCCATGGAAAGAACAGGTGTTCCTAATGTTTTGACTCTATTATACATGGGAATATTTTGGAACTGATTTCCAAAATGTAAATTATTTGGAGCTGCTGGTCTATGTTTACTGTCTTTGGAGGGGGGCAAATAAATGGATCTAAATCTCAACATTTGTTCTGCCCTTTTCTGGTCCTTCCTACGTAAGACAGGTTACAACACACTGCAGGCCTATGCTGGGCATTAGCTGGGAAGTAGAGTGCTCTCCACCTAGCTTAATGGCTATTCATCCATAGCATCAAGTGGGGTTACTAAAAGCAGCTAGCTAGCGGTGTTGGCAGTGAGTTCCAGGCTGATTTTACTTCAGAACATGACAGGAGGATTGTGTCCCAAATAGTAGTGCAGGGCTCTGGTCCAAAGTAGTGCACTATGTAGGGAATAGGATGCACTATGTAGGAAATAGGGTGCTCCATGTAGGGAATAGCGTGCAGTATGTATGGAATAGGATGCACTATGTAGGGAATAGGGTGCAGTATGTAGGGAATAGGGTGCAGTATGTAGGGAATAGGATGCACTATGTAGGGAACAGGATGCAGTATGTAGGGAATAGGGTGCTCTATGTAGGGAATAGGGTGCAGTATGTAGGGAATAGGATGAACTATGTAGGAAATAGGGTGCTCTATGTAGGGAATAGGGTGCAGTATGTAGGGAATAGGATGCACTATGTAGGGAACAGTGTGTCATTTGGGACATAAGGGAAGAGCAGAAATGTTGTCCTGTCCCAATACAGAAAAACACAAAGAGGAAAATAACTGGATGAATAAGGTCAAACTAAAGATCACTAACAGACTGATACCACCAGCCTGCCTTAGTACCACTAACAGACTGATACCACCAGCCTCCCCTTAGTACCACTAACAGACTGACATGATACCACCAGCCTCCCTTAGTACCACTAACAGACTGATACCACCAGCCTCCCCTTAGTACCACTAACAGACTGATACCACCAGCCTCCCTTAGTACCACTAACAGACTGATACCACCAGCCTCCCCTTAGTACCACTAACAGACTGACATGATACCACCAGCCTCCCCTTAGTACCACTAACAGACTGATACCACCAGCCTCCCCTTAGTACCACTAACAGACTGACATGATACCACCAGCCTCCCCTTAGTACCACTAACATACTGACATGATACCACCAGCCTCCCCTTAGTACCACTAACAGACTGATACCACCAGCCTCCCTTAGTACCACTAACATACTGACATGATACCACCAGCCTCCCTTAGTACCACTAACAGACTGATACCACCAGCCTCCCCTTAGTACCACTAACATACTGATACCACCAGCCTCCCTTAGTACCACTAACAGACTGACATGATACCTCCAGCCTCCCCTTAGTACCACTAACAGACTGACATGATACCACCAGCCTCCCCTTAGTACCACTAACAGACTGACATGATACCACCAGCCTCCCTTAGTACCACTAACAGACTGACATGATACCACCAGCCTCCCTTAGTACCACTAACAGACTGACATGATACCACCAGCCTCCCCTTAGTACCACTAACAGACTGACATGATACCACCAGCCTCCCCTTAGTACCACTAACAGACTGATACCACCAGCCTCCCCTTAGTACCACTAACAGACTGATACCACCAGCCTCCCCTTAGTACCACTAACAGACTGATACCACCAGCCTCCCCTTAGTACCACTAACAGACTGACATGATACCACCAGCCTCCCCTTAGTACCACTAACAGACTGACATGATACCACCAGCCTCCCCTTAGTACCACTAACAGACTGATACCACCAGCCTCCCCTTAGTACCACTAACAGACTGATACCACCAGCCTCCCCTTAGTACCACTAACAGACTGATACCACCAGCCTCCCCTTAGTACCACTAACAGACTGATACCACCAGCCTCCCTTAGTACCACTAACAGACTGACATGATACCTCCAGCCTCCCCTTAGTACCACTAACAGACTGACATGATACCTCCAGCCTCCCCTTAGTACCACTAACAGACTGATACCACCAGCCTCCCCTTAGTACCACTAACATACTGACATGATACCACCAGCCTCCCCTTAGTACCACTAACAGACTGACATGATACCTCCAGCCTCCCCTTAGTACCACTAACAGACTGACATGATACCACCAGCCTCCCTTAGTACCACTAACAGACTGACATGATACCACCAGCCTCCCCTTAGTACCACTAACAGACTGACATGATACCACCAGCCTCCCCTTAGTACCACTAACAGACTGATACCACCAGCCTCCCCTTAGTACCACTAACAGACTGACATGATACCACCAGCCTCCCTTAGTACCACTAACAGACTGACATGATACCACCAGCCTCCCCTTAGTACCACTAACAGACTGACATGATACCTCCAGCCTCCCTTAGTACCACTAACAGACTGACATGATACCACCAGCCTCCCCTTAGTACCACTAACAGACTGACATGATACCACCAGCCTCCCTTAGTACCACTAACAGACTGACATGATACCACCAGCCTCCCTTAGTACCACTAACAGACTGATACCACCAGCCTCCCTTAGTACCACTAACAGACTGATACCACCAGCCTCCCTTAGTACCACTAACAGATTGACATGATACCACCAGCCTCCCTTAGTACCACTAACAGACTGATACCACCAGCCTCCCCTTAGTACCACTAACAGACTGATACCACCAGCCTCCCTTAGTACCACTAACAGACTGACATGATACCACCAGCCTCCCCTTAGTACCACTAACAGACTGACATGATACCACCAGCCTCCCTTAGTACCACTAACAGACTGACATGATACCACCAGCCTCCCTTAGTACCACGAACAGACTGATACCACCAGCCTCCCCTTAGTACCACTAACAGACTGACATGATACCACCAGCCTCCCCTTAGTACCACTAACAGACTGATACCACCAGCCTCCCTTAGTACCACTAAGACTGATACCACCAGCCTCCCCTTAGTACCACTAACAGACTGATACCACCAGCCTCCCCTTAGTACCACTAACTGACTGATACCACCAGCCTCCCCTTAGTACCACTAACTGACTGACATGATACCACCAGCCTCCCCTTAGTACCACTAACAGACTGATACCTCCAGCCTCCCCTTAGTACCCTACTAACAGACTGATATGATACCACCAGCCTCCCCTTAGTACCACTAACAGACTGATATGATACCTCCAGCCTCCCCTTAGTACCACTAACAGACTGACATGATACCACCAGCCTCCCTTTAGTACCACTAACAGACTGACATGATACCACCAGCCTCCCCTTAGTACCACTAACAGACTGACATGATACCACCAGCCTCCCTTAGTACCACTAACAGACTGATACCACCAGCCTCCCCTTAGTACCACTAACAGACTGATACCACCAGCCTCCCTTAGTAACACTAACAGACTGATACCACCAGCCTCCCTTAGTACCACTAACAGATTGACATGATACCACCAGCCTCCCTTAGTACCACTAACAGACTGATACCACCAGCCTCCCCTTAGTACCACTAACAGACTGACATGATACCACCAGCCTCCCCTTAGTACCACTAACAGACTGATACCACCAGCCTCCCCTTAGTACCACTAACAGACTGACATGATACCACCAGCCTCCCTTAGTACCACTAACAGACTGACATGATACCACCAGCCTCCCCTTAGTACCACTAACAGACTGACATGATACCTCCAGCCTCCCCTTAGTACCACTAACAGACTGATACCACCAGCCTCCCCTTAGTACCACTAACAGACTGATACCACCAGCCTCCCCTTAGTACCACTAACAGACTGATACCACCAGCCTCCCCTTAGTACCACTAACAGACTGACATGATACCTCCAGCCTCCCCTTAGTACCACTAACAGACTGATACCACCAGCCTCCCCTTAGTACCACTAACAGACTGATACCACCAGCCTCCCCTTAGTACCACTAACATACTGACATGATAACACCAGCCTCCCTTAGTACCACTAACAGACTGATACCACCAGCCTCCCTTAGTACCACTAACAGACTGATACCACCAGCCTCCCTTAGTACCACTAACAGACTGACATGATACCACCAGCCTCCTTAGTACCACTAACAGACTGACATGATACCACCAGCCTCCCCTTAGTACCACTAACATACTGATACCACCAGCCTCCCCTTAGTACCACTAACAGACTGATACCACCAGCCTCCCCTTAGTACCACTAACAGACTGATACCACCAGCCTCCCCTTAGTACCCTACTAACAGACTGACATGATACCACCAGCCTCCCCTTAGTACCACTAACAGATTGACATGATACCTCCAGCCTCCCTTAGTACCACTAACAGACTGACATGATACCACCAGCCTCCCCTTAGTACCACTAACAGACTGACATGATACCACCAGCCTCCCTTAGTACCACTAACAGACTGACATGATACCACCAGCCTCCCCTTAGTACCACTAACAGACTGATACCACCAGCCTCCCCTTAGTACCACTAACAGACTGACATGATACCACCAGCCTCCCTTAGTACCACTAACAGACTGATACCACCAGCCTCCCTTAGTACCACTAACAGACTGACATGATACCACCAGCCTCCCCTTAGTACCACTAACATACTGATACCACCAGCCTCCCCTTAGTACCACTAACAGACTGATACCACCAGCCTCCCCTTAGTACCACTAACAGACTGATACCACCAGCCTCCCCTTAGTACCCTACTAACAGACTGACATGATACCACCAGCCTCCCCTTAGTACCACTAACAGATTGACATGATACCTCCAGCCTCCCTTAGTACCACTAACAGACTGACATGATACCACCAGCCTCCCCTTAGTACCACTAACAGACTGACATGATACCACCAGCCTCCCTTAGTACCACTAACAGACTGACATGATACCACCAGCCTCCCCTTAGTACCACTAACAGACTGATACCACCAGCCTCCCTTAGTACCACTAACAGACTGACATGATACCACCAGCCTCCCCTTAGTACCACTAACAGACTGACATGATACCACCAGCCTCCCCTTAGTACCACTAACAGACTGATACCACCAGCCTCCCCTTAGTATCACTAACAGACTGATACCACCAGCCTCCCCTTAGTACCACTAACAGACTGACATGATACCTCCAGCCTCCCCTTAGTACCACTAACAGACTGACATGATACCACCAGCCTCCCTTAGTACCACTAACAGACTGATACCACCAGCCTCCCTTAGTACCACTAACAGACTGATACCACCAGCCTCCCTTAGTACCACTAACAGACTGACATGATACCACCAGCCTCCCCTTAGTACCACCAACAGACTGACATGATACCACCAGCCTCCCCTTAGTACCACTAACAGACTGACATGATACCACCAGCCTCCCCTTAGTACCACTAACACTGACATGATACCACCAGCCTCCCCTTAGTACCACTAACAGACTGATACCACCACCTTAGTACCACTAACTGATACCACCAGCCTCCCCTTAGTACCACTAACTGACTGACATGATACCACCAGCCTCCCCTTAGTACCACTAACAGACTGATACCTCCAGCCTCCCCTTAGTACCCTACTAACAGACTGATATGATACCTCCAGCCTCCCCTTAGTACCACTAACAGACTGACATGATACCACCAGCCTCCCCTTAGTACCACTAACAGACTGACATGATACCACCAGCCTCCCCTTAGTACCACTAACAGACTGACATGATACCACCAGCCTCCCTTAGTACCACTAACAGACTGACATGATACCACCAGCCTCCCCTTAGTACCACTAACAGACTGATACCACCAGCCTCCCCTTAGTACCACTAACAGACTGATACCACCAGCCTCCCTTAGTACCACTAACAGACTGACACCACCAGCCTCCCTTAGTACCACTAACAGATTGACATGATACCACCAGCCTCCCTTAGTACCACTAACAGACTGATACCACCAGCCTCCCCTTAGTACCACTAACAGACTGACATGATACCACCAGCCTCCCCTTAGTACCACTAACAGACTGATACCATCAGCCTCCCCTTAGTACCACTAACATACTGACATGATACCACCAGCCTCCCTTAGTACCACTAACAGACTGACATGATACCACCAGCCTCCCCTTAGTACCACTAACAGACTGACATGATACCTCCAGCCTCCCCTTAGTACCACTAACAGACTGATACCACCAGCCTCCCCTTAGTACCACTAACAGACTGATACCACCAGCCTCCCCTTAGTACCACTAACAGACTGATACCACCAGCCTCCCCTTAGTACCACTAACAGACTGACATGATACCTCCAGCCTCCCCTTAGTACCACTAACAGACTGATACCACCAGCCTCCCCTTAGTACCACTAACAGACTG
The DNA here is from genome assembly GCF_021184085.1 of Oncorhynchus gorbuscha. Classification (NCBI taxonomy): domain Eukaryota; kingdom Metazoa; phylum Chordata; class Actinopteri; order Salmoniformes; family Salmonidae; genus Oncorhynchus; species Oncorhynchus gorbuscha. The sequence goes on from NC_060185.1 coordinate 1,123,844, forward strand.
ATACCACCAGCCTCCCCTTAGTACCACTAACATACTGACATGATACCACCAGCCTCCCTTAGTACCACTAACAGACTGATACCACCAGCCTCCCTTAGTACCACTAACAGACTGATACCACCAGCCTCCCTTAGTACCACTAACAGACTGACATGATACCACCAGCCTCCCTTAGTACCACTAACAGACTGACATGATACCACCAGCCTCCCCTTAGTACCACTAACATACTGATACCACCAGCCTCCCCTTAGTACCACTAACAGACTGATACCACCAGCCTCCCCTTAGTACCACTAACAGACTGATACCACCAGCCTCCCCTTAGTACCCTACTAACAGACTGACATGATACCACCAGCCTCCCCTTAGTACCACTAACAGATTGACATGATACCTCCAGCCTCCCTTAGTACCACTAACAGACTGACATGATACCACCAGCCTCCACTTAGTACCACTAACAGACTGACATGATACCACCAGCCTCCCTTAGTACCACTAACAGACTGACATGATACCACCAGCCTCCCCTTAGTACCACTAACAGACTGATACCACCAGCCTCCCCTTAGTACCACTAACAGACTGACATGATACCACCAGCCTCCCCTTAGTACCACTAACAGACTGACATGATACCACCAGCCTCCCCTTAGTACCACTAACAGACTGACATGATACCTCCAGCCTCCCCTTAGTACCACTAACAGACTGACATGATACCACCAGCCTCCCTTAGTACCACTAACAGACTGATACCACCAGCCTCCCTTAGTACCACTAACAGACTGATACCACCAGCCTCCCTTAGTACCACTAACAGACTGACATGATACCACCAGCCTCCCCTTAGTACCACTAACAGACTGACATGATACCACCAGCCTCCCCTTAGTACCACTAACAGACTGACATGATACCACCAGCCTCCCCTTAGTACCACTAACAGACTGACATGATACCTCCAGCCTCCCCTTAGTACCACTAACAGACTGATACCACCAGCCTCCCCTTAGTACCACTAACAGACTGATACCACCAGCCTCCCCTTAGTACCACTAACATACTGACATGATACCACCAGCCTCCCTTAGTACCACTAACAGACTGATACCACCAGCCTCCCTTAGTACCACTAACAGACTGATACCACCAGCCTCCCTTAGTACCACTAACAGACTGACATGATACCACCAGCCTCCCTTAGTACCACTAACAGACTGACATGATACCACCAGCCTCCCCTTAGTACCACTAACATACTGATACCACCAGCCTCCCCTTAGTACCACTAACAGACTGATACCACCAGCCTCCCCTTAGTACCACTAACAGACTGATACCACCAGCCTCCCCTTAGTACCCTACTAACAGACTGACATGATACCACCAGCCTCCCCTTAGTACCACTAACAGATTGACATGATACCTCCAGCCTCCCTTAGTACCACTAACAGACTGACATGATACCACCAGCCTCCACTTAGTACCACTAACAGACTGACATGATACCACCAGCCTCCCTTAGTACCACTAACAGACTGACATGATACCACCAGCCTCCCCTTAGTACCACTAACAGACTGATACCACCAGCCTCCCCTTAGTACCACTAACAGACTGACATGATACCACCAGCCTCCCCTTAGTACCACTAACAGACTGACATGATACCACCAGCCTCCCCTTAGTACCACTAACAGACTGATACCACCAGCCTCCCCTTAGTACCACTAACAGACTGACATGATACCTCCAGCCTCCCCTTAGTACCACTAACAGACTGACATGATACCACCAGCCTCCCTTAGTACCACTAACAGACTGATACCACCAGCCTCCCTTAGTACCACTAACAGACTGATACCACCAGCCTCCCTTAGTACCACTAACAGACTGACATGATACCACCAGCCTCCCCTTAGTACCACTAACAGACTGACATGATACCACCAGCCTCCCCTTAGTACCACTAACAGACTGACATGATACCACCAGCCTCCCCTTAGTACCACTAACAGACTGACATGATACCTCCAGCCTCCCCTTAGTACCACTAACAGACTGACATGATACAACCAGCCTCCCCTTAGTACCACTAACAGATTGACGATCACTGTGTGGTTCTGGCAATAATTTGAATTTTTTTTCAGTTTTATAATGTCACCTTAATCAGTCATCTGGAAGCACAGTTCCCATCCGTCAAGCCCACGGTAACAACAACATCAGCATCCTCTCCTCTCCTCTCCTCTCCTCTCCTCTCCTCTCCTCTCCTCTCCTCTCCTCTCCTCTCCTCTCCTCTCCTCTCCTCTCCTCTCCTCTCCTCTCCTCTCCTCTCCTCTCCTCTCCTCTCCTCCCTTGCATCACAGTGTGCATCCTATGAGACATTGGTGAGACTCAGCAGTCATTACCCTCTTGGCACATCAGGTGCTCCGAGTGCCCCTCAGACGGAAAGATGAAATACTGTTGTAATTTGTCCTGGGTGTGTGTGTCTGCATGTCATTGGAATGGAGTCCTAACTATCGATGAGGATTGATACAGGAAGACTTGTTTATACTGATCAGCCTGGCAGCAGCCACTCTTCATGGGGTCCAGCAATATTAAGGCAGTTTACACCGTTATAAAAAACATGACAATACAGTTACATATTTCACAACACACTGTCCTCTACATACATCCATACATGTCCTGGTAGAGTCCTCTACATACATCCATACATGTCCTGGTAGAGTCCTCTACATACATCCATACATGTCCTGGTAGAGTCCTCTACATACATCCATACATGTCCTGGTAGAGTCCTCTGCATACATCCATACATGTCCTGGTAAAGTCCTCTGCATACATACATACACAGTATGTCCTGGTAAAGTCCTCTACATACATACATACATACACAGTATGTCCTGGTAGAGTCCTCTACATACATACATACATACATACACAGTATGTCCTGGTAGAGTCCTCTACATACATACATACATACACAGTATGTCCTGGTAGAGTCCTCTACATACATACATACATACACAGTATGTCCTGGTAGAGTCCTCTACATACATACATACATACACAGTATGTCCTGGTAGAGTCCTCTACATACATACATACATACACAGTATGTCCTGGTAGAGTCCTCATACATACATACATACATACATACATACATACATACATACATACACAGTATGTCCTGGTAGAGTCCTCTACACACACACACACACACACACACACACACACACACACACACACACACACACACACACACAGTATGTCCTGGTAGAGTATGTTAGAAAGTAGCTGGGTATAAAATCTTACTATGCTGCACAGCATTAGGGCAGTGATTGGGGACATTTGTATTTATTATGGATCCCCATTAGCTGCTGCCAAACCAGCAGCTACTCTTTCTGGGGTACAGCAAAAATATAAAATTAAACAATTTTAAAAACATTACAATACATTCACAACATATTATGTGTGTGCCCTCAGGCCCCTACTCTACTACCACATATCTACAGCACAAAATCCTTGTGTACGTGTGTGTATAGTGTGTATGTTATCACGTGTGTGTGTGCATGTGTCTGTGCCTATGTTTGTGTTGCTTCACAGTCCCCGCTGTTCCATAAGGTGTATTTCTATCTGTTTTTTGGCAGACATGGCTTCTCGAACATGTGAACTCTCATAAGCCTTAATATTAAACGTGTATGCTATCTGTAAATACTAATACAACTGTTAAATTACGAGCCTACTTGGTTTAGCCATAGAAAAGGTGAGCAACCTTCCCACTAGCCATGATTGGCTGAGATAATGAGTGGGCTGGACATGCCGAGAAATTAGTTTGGATTGGTCTGCCATACAGCACGCGTCTGTCTATTGGAGCTGGTCAGTATGTTTAGGTAATTGTGTCAAACGCAGCTTTTAAAAATGATTTATCCCGCAGTAAAACTGCATAAACCCAACGTCAAGTTAAAGTGTACTGTTAGCTAGCTAACGATATGTGTATGATCTCCACTTTCTGGACGACCGAGTTTTGAAATCAGTGGAATTTGAGATTGATAGCTAAAGAGATGGCGACAACACCTGTCTGGATTACATTGTCAAATGGATGGCAACCATGGCAACCATGCACAGCATCAGACAGGAGAAGTGTCCAACCATGCTAGCTACATTTTCAGAAATTACATGTTTCATTTCCAGTGTACTGTTAGCTAGCTAACGTTAGCTGGCTTGGTAGTTGTGATTAGGGTCCATTGTTTAGCTAGCCACATGTCTTAACAAAAGACTCCATGCAAGTATCCATTTCAATAGAATGTCACTGCAACTGTTGATAGACGTACTAGCTGGTAAATTCTCTCTGGCTATCTACTCTGATTTCAGATCACGGGTAAGATAGTCTAGCTAGCCACATTTGCAGATATTACACATTTCTAATTTTGACAGAAAGTGGTTTCATTTCAAGTGTACTGTTAGCTAGCGAGCTGGCTGGGTGGGTAGCTAGCTAACGTTAGCTGGCTGGGTGGGTAGCTAGCTAACGTTAGCTGGCTGGGTGGGTAGCTAGCTAACGTTAGCTGGCTGGGTAGGTAGCTAGCTAACGTTAGCTGGCTGGGTGGGTAGCTAACGTTAGCTGGCTGGGTAGGTAGCTAGCTAACGTTAGCTGGCTGGGTGGGTAGCTAACGTTAGCAGGCTGGCTCGCTAGCTAACGTTATGTGTATGATCTTATTCTTCGTATCTCAGACACATTTGCTTGACTAGTTAAAGACATACAACCTGCAGATTCATGCAGGGTTGTAACATCATGAGTTGGGATTAGGGTTTATTGTTTAGCTAGCTAGCAGGGCACCACTAATCTAAGGTTGTTTCAACTCCAGAACACAGGACACCACTAATCTAAGGTTGTTTCAACTCCAGAACACAGGACACCACTCATCTAAGGTTCTTTCAACTCCAGAACACAGGACACCACTCATCTAATGTTCTTTCAACTCCAGAACACAGGACACCACTAATCTAAGGTTCTTTCAACTCCAGAACACAGGACACCACTAATCTAAGGTTCTTTCAACTCCAGAACACAGGACACCACTAATCTAAGGTTCTTTCAACTCCAGAACACAGGACACCACTAATCTAAGGTTCTTTCAACTCCAGAACACAGGACACAGTGAAAGAAAAGAAGTCAGGCCATGATGAAGAAATGCTACATGTCTTAACAAAAGTCTCCACTCTAATCAAATCAAATTTTTATTTGTCACATACACATGGTTAGCAGATGTTAATGCGAGTGTAGCGAAATGCTTGTTACATCATGCATTGGGATTCATAGTTTATCTAGCTACATTTCTTAATAAAAGACTCTCGTCTTCGTGTGCCAGAGCGCAGAATAACTGATGAATTTTTGAACCCATTGAGTATGTCCAGTGTCAGTAAACATCGGCAACAAAGCATGAAAACTGCCTGGGGTGATCTCTCATTATGTGTCTGGAAGTAGCCAGCCAATGTTAGCCAGTTAGCTTGGGTGTTTGACTGTCGTTGTGAGGTCAGAGCTTTCGGGAGCAACTCTACTCATTGGCCAGAGTGTCCAGTGTGCGCTCTGAACGCAAAAAGCTCTGAATTTACGAATGGACAATCTGACAGCACAGTTGCAGTCACCAGCGTCCTGATTAACATAACATCCTAACCAGCTCTACTAGAGCGATTAATGTCTAGTGAGCTGTTCTCGCTCTCTTAGATGTCTGGAAGTAGCTTGCAAGTTAGTATAGATCTATCAACACACAATACCCCATAGTGACGTCACAATACCCCATAGTGACGTCACAATACCCCATAGGCATTGTGCACGGATGAACCCTTAAGGAGATGACGGGCTGAATGGGTGTAGATAAAGAAGGGCTGTCCAGTAGATACCAAAACTATTAAAAGGCCATTTTCTCAAAAGTGAGTTTACAAGTTGATCAACTTTCACAGCAGAATTTCTTTCCCATTGTTCCTCAAATGCAGTGTATGATATACCATTTTGTAGCTCTGAGTCTCTACTTTTATCCAATGTAAAAGAACAGAAATTCAAATGTTGCTACATAAGACCGAATCCAGGTGGTGAATCACATATATCAGGGGGCGTAAAGCCATAACAGATACGTTTTTCCAGCAGCAGACTATGATCATGTAAAAAGCTGCACAAAACAACCCCAACAATTTTTTGATCATCAATTTCAATATTTAAATCACTCAGAAAATATACCTCTGTTGATATCACATACATTATCAAGCATTTCACATACGTTATCCACATACTGACTGTTAGCGCTTGGAGGTCTACAGCAGGTTCCCACCAGAATGGGCTTTATGTGAGGCAGATTAACCTGTAGCCATATTACTTCAACAGTATTTAACGTGGGATCCTCTTTATTCTTTACAGTAATGTGGTTCTGAATATAAACAGCAACACCTCCACCATTGGCATTTTTGTCTTTTCTGTAGATGTTATAACCTTGTATTGCTTACACTGTATCATCAAAGGTTTTTATCTAAGTGAGTTTCAGAGATATTATTGATTTCATGAACATTGTTTCTTAACGTGGGCTATTTGTAGCACTTTTCTTCTGGGATGAACACAGTGGACTTCCTCCTAGGGTATACTGGCTCAGCACTAACAGTATACATCTGGTTCATAGTCACATGATTACTGCATGTAATTGCTGTAGGATCAGTAGAGGCATTCAGGGCAGATAGAGGGACATACATTAGGTTACTTATACTGTGTCTAACAATGCCCCTGGTATAATGTACATTTGAAAAAGCATTATGACAACTCTGCGTCACAATGGTAGGGATTATCTGAGCTGGGCTTGGGTCATTGATAAGTCATTGTCTCAACGCAGCCTTAAAGTGCTGTGAAAGGACACAGGGTCCCACAGGATTTGGGTGGATCCCATCCTCCTTATAAAACCTGTTTTGTTTCCAGAAGGCATCGAAATTGTCAACAAAAGTAACACCCATTGAGCTGCAATAATCACGTAGCCAGTTGTGAAGAGAAAGAATCCTGCTAAAGCGTTCAATGCCACATTTCAGAGATGGCAGAGGGCCAGATATGATGGGTCTTTTGTTAGCAGAAAGTCAATCAGCTCTTTAAAATCCAGTTTCAACTGTTCAGAACTGCCCTTCATAATGCCATTAAAACCCACATGGACTATGATAGAATCAATGTCCATGTCCTGGTGTAGTACATTCAGGAGCAGCTTAGTAATGCCATTAAAACCCACATGGACTAGGATAGAATCAATGTTTATGTCCTGGTGTAGTACATTCAGGAGCAGCTTAGTAATGTAATTTACTCCAGCTCCGGGATAGGACATTGTTTTTGCACTGGGAATGGTTACATTTGTTACCATGGAGCTGCTAAAAATCACGGCTTGCAAGAAGGATGAGGAAATCCACCAACTCCCATGCTTCACAGGATTCAGAGAACCCTTTATGGACGGGCGAGAGGCAGGATGACTTGAGCCCGTTGCTCCCGGTGTCTGGTGCAGGCCTGCGACAGATGGAGAAGCCCCACTCGATCCAGAGCAGGGATGGAAGGTTGACGACATCGACTTCAAAATCATAGGGGAAGAAGTGGGAGTAGGCACAGCGGCCGCAGACACAGGTAACCCCAGCGACGGTGCAGGAAGATCAGGCTCCAGACACAGGTAACCCCAGCGACGGTGCAGGAAGATCAGGCTCCAGACACAGGTACCCAAAGCGACAAAGGTGCAGGAAGATCAGGCTCCAGACACAGGTACCCAAAGCGACAAAGGTGCAGGAAGATCAGGCTCCAGACACAGGTACCCAAAGCGACAAAGGTGCAGGAAGATCAGGCTCCAGACACAGGTACCCAAAGCGACAAAGGTGCAGGAAGATCAGGCTCCAGACACAGGTACCCAAAGCGACAAAGGTGCAGGAAGATCAGGCTCCAGACACAGGTACCCAAAGCGACAAAGGTGCAGGAATACTGATCCCCAGTCGGACTTAATCTAGTGTCCCCAGAAGAGGATGTGATGTCATTGATACAGGAAGGCTTGTTTATACTGATCCCCAGTCAGACTGAATCTAATGTCCCCAGAAAAGGATGTGATGTCATTGATACAGGAAGACTTGTTTATACTGATCCCCAGTCAGACTGAATCTAGTGTCCCCAGAAGAGGATGTGATGTCATTGATACAGGAAGGCTTGTTTATACTGATCCCCAGTCGGACTTAATCTAGTGTCCCCAGAAGAGGATGTGATGTCATTGATACAGGAAGGCTTGTTTATACTGATCCCCAGTCAGACAGATTCAAGTATCCCCAGAAGAGGATGTGATGTCATTGATACAGGAAGGCTTGTTTATACTGATCCCCAGTCAGACTGAATCTAATGTCCCCAGAAAAGGATGTGATGTCATTGATACAGGAAGACTTGTTTATACTGATCCCCAGTCAGACTGAATCTAGTGTCCCCAGAAGAGGATGTGATGTCATTGATACAGGAAGGCTTGTTTATACTGATCCCCAGTCAGACTGAGTCTAGTGTCCCCAGAAGAGGATGTGATGTCATTGATACAGGAAGGCTTGTTTATACTGATCCCCAGTCAGACTGATTCAAGTGTCCTCATGTCTCTGGTAGTGGACCTGATGAGGTGATCGAAGACGTGACAGGTCTTGAAGCCAATGAGAGATGGAGAACCGATGTGGGGGTTTTCTCTCCGTGCTCTACTATGGCTAAAGGACTATGCATTATGTGGACTACTAGGAATCATCATACCTTTTCTAGTTGTGATTTACAAATTAGATTCCATGTCATTTGTGAAACAAACAGCCTTTACAGAATGTCCTGTAATACTCTAAAACTACAACAGAAAAATAGGTGAGCAGGTGAATATTAGCAGGTTGACATGTCCTTATCTTCTCCAGATGCACTGTTAAATCTGGGACACTGCAGAAACCATGTGTTTGTGCCAGCTGTGGTAAATCTGGGACAGGATGGAGTTGACCACTGCAGCTCTGGTCAAACGTAGTGCACTATGCAGGGAACAGGGTGCCATTTGGGACACAGCCAGGGTCTAACCAAGCAGGAAGCAGCCGTGGTCGTGCTGTCTGGAGGCTAGGCAGAGGCAGAAGGGGATAGCTCCCTGATGGAGCTCTAGTACCAAGACTGACTCACCCTCCAGAAGTGTGATCAAATAGACTGACTCACCCTCCAGAAGTGTGATCAAATAGACTGACTCACCAGAGGTTGTATGTATTGGTCATTGTATTGTAGAAAACACTCTGACTGTGCCAAGTGTCCAGTTACAGGTCCCACCTCTGATCTCTCATGGGACCTCTGACCCTGCCCTTCTTGGCCCTCGGCCAATTACAAGGTTATGGCCGGGCCCAGTATATAAGAAATGTGAGCTGGCCAAGGCTGTGGTGTGAATGAGGAGGAAGTTTACACCTCTCCACCAACCAGCTTCCTAACGGCTGTTAAGTGTAATTAGCTGGTAAATTGTTTTCACAACGGTTATTACATGGCTATTGCTTTTAAACTCTTTCCTTCGATTTTATTCTTCTACAATTCAATGGTCAAGTGTTAAGGTTGTTTCAACTCCAGAACACAGGACACCACTCATCTAAGGTTCTTTCAACTCCAGAACACAGGACACCACTCATCTAATGTTCTTTCAACTCCAGAACACAGGACACCACTAATCTAAGGTTCTTTCAACTCCAGAACACAGGACACAGTGAAAGAAAAGAAGTCAGGCCATGATGAAGAAATGCTACATGTCTTAACAAAAGTCTCCACTCTAATCAAATCAAATTTTTATTTGTCACATACACATGGTTAGCAGATGTTAATGCGAGTGTAGCGAAATGCTTGTTACATCATGCATTGGGATTCATAGTTTATCTAGCTACATTTCTTAATAAAAGACTCTCGTCTTCGTGTGCCAGAGCGCAGAATAACTGATGAATTTTTGAACCCATTGAGTATGTCCAGTGTCAGTAAACATCGGCAACAAAGCATGAAAACTGCCTGGGGTGATCTCTCATTATGTGTCTGGAAGTAGCCAGCCAATGTTAGCCAGTTAGCTTGGGTGTTTGACTGTCGTTGTGAGGTCAGAGCTTTCGGGAGCAACTCTACTCATTGGCCAGAGTGTCCAGTGTGCGCTCTGAACGCAAAAAGCTCTGAATTTACGAATGGACAATCTGACAGCACAGTTGCAGTCACCAGCGTCCTGATTAACATAACATCCTAACCAGCTCTACTAGAGCGATTAATGTCTAGTGAGCTGTTCTCGCTCTCTTAGATGTCTGGAAGTAGCTTGCAAGTTAGTATAGATCTATCAACACACAATACCCCATAGTGACGTCACAATACCCCATAGGCATTGTGCACGGATGAACCCTTAAGGAGATGACGGGCTGAATGGGTGTAGATAAAGAAGGGCTGTCCAGTAGATACCAAAACTATTAAAAGGCCATTTTCTCAAAAGTGAGTTTACAAGTTGATCAACTTTCACAGCAGAATTTCTTTCCCATTGTTCCTCAAATGCAGTGTATGATATACCATTTTGTAGCTCTGAGTCTCTACTTTTATCCAATGTAAAAGAACAGAAATTCAAATGTTGCTACATAAGACCGAATCCAGGTGGTGAATCACATATATCAGGGGGCGTAAAGCCATAACAGATACGTTTTTCCAGCAGCAGACTATGATCATGTAAAAAGCTGCACAAAACAACCAACAATTTTTTGATCATCAATTTCAATATTTAAATCACTCAGAAAATATACCTCTCTGTTGATATCACATACATTATCAAGCATTTCACATACGTTATCCACATACTGACTGTTAGCGCTTGGAGGTCTACAGCAGGTTCCCACCAGAATGGGCTTTAGGTGAGGCAGATGAACCTGTAGCCATATTACTTCAACAGTATTTAACATGGGATCCTCTTTATTCTTTACAGTAATGTGGTTCTGAATATAAACAGCAACACCTCCACCATTGGCATTTTTGTCTTTTCTGTAGATGTTATAACCTTGTATTGCTTCCACTGTATCATCAAAGGTTTTTATCTAAGTGAGTTTCAGAGATATTATTGATTTCATGAACCTTGTTTCTTAACGTGGGCTATTTGTAGCACTTTTCTTCTGGGATGAACACAGTGGACTTCCTCCTAGGGTATACTGGCTCAGCACTAACAGTATACATCTGGTTCATAGTCACATGATTACTGCATGTAATTGCTGTAGGATCAGTAGAGGCATTCAGGGCAGATAGAGGGACATACATTAGGTTACTTATACTGTGTCTAACAATGCCCCTGGTATAATGTACATTTGAAAAAGCATTATGACAACTCTGCGTCACAATGGTAGGGATTATCTGAGCTGGGCTTGGGTCATTGATAAGTCATTGTCTCAACGCAGCCTTAAAGTGCTGTGAAAGGACCCAGGGTCCCACAGGATTTGGGTGGATCCCATCCTCCTTATAAAACCTGTTTTGTTTCCAGAAGGCATCGAAATTGTCAACAAAAGTAACACCCATTGAGCTGCAATAATCACGTAGCCAGTTGTGAAGAGAAAGAATCCTGCTAAAGCGTTCAATGCCACATTTCAGAGATGGCAGAGGGCCAGATATGATGGGTCTTTTGTTAGCAGAAAGTCAATCAGCTCTTTAAAATCCAGTTTCAACTGTTCAGAACTGCCCTTCATAATGCCATTAAAACCCACATGGACTATGATAGAATCAATGTCCATGTCCTGGTGTAGTACATTCAGGAGCAGCTTAGTAATGCCATTAAAACCCACATGGACTAGGATAGAATCAATGTTTATGTCCTGGTGTAGTACATTCAGGAGCAGCTTAGTAATGTAATTTACTCCAGCTCCGGGATAGGACATTGTTTTTGCACTGGGAATGGTTACATTTGTTACCATGGAGCTGCTAAAAATCACGGCTTGCAAGAAGGATGAGGAAATCCACCAACTCCCATGCTTCACAGGATTCAGAGAACCCTTTATGGACGGGCGAGAGGCAGGATGACTTGAGCCCGTTGCTCCCGGTGTCTGGTGCAGGTCTGCGACAGATGGAGAAGCCCCACTCGATCCAGAGCAGGGATGGAAGGTTGACGACATCGACTTCAAAATCATAGGGGAAGAAGTAGGAGTAGGCACAGCGGCCGCAGACACAGGTAACCCCAGCGACGGTGCAGGAAGATCAGGCTCCAGACACAGGTAACCCCAGCGACGGTGCAGGAAGATCAGGCTCCAGACACAGGTACCCAAAGCGACAAAGGTGCAGGAAGATCAGGCTCCAGACACAGGTACCCAAAGCGACAAAGGTGCAGGAAGATCAGGCTCCAGACACAGGTACCCAAAGCGACAAAGGTGCAGGAAGATCAGGCTCCAGACACAGGTACCCAAAGCGACAAAGGTGCAGGAAGATCAGGCTCCAGACACAGGTACCCAAAGCGACAAAGGTGCAGGAAGATCAGGCTCCAGACACAGGTACCCAAAGCGACAAAGGTGCAGGAATACTGATCCCCAGTCGGACTTAATCTAGTGTCCCCAGAAGAGGATGTGATGTCATTGATACAGGAAGGCTTGTTTATACTGATCCCCAGTCAGACTGAATCTAATGTCCCCAGAAAAGGATGTGATGTCATTGATACAGGAAGACTTGTTTATACTGATCCCCAGTCAGACTGAATCTAGTGTCCCCAGAAGAGGATGTGATGTCATTGATACAGGAAGGCTTGTTTATACTGATCCCCAGTCGGACTTAATCTAGTGTCCCCAGAAGAGGATGTGATGTCATTGATACAGGAAGGCTTGTTTATACTGATCCCCAGTCAGACAGATTCAAGTATCCCCAGAAGAGGATGTGATGTCATTGATACAGGAAGGCTTGTTTATACTGATCCCCAGTCAGACTGAATCTAATGTCCCCAGAAAAGGATGTGATGTCATTGATACAGGAAGACTTGTTTATACTGATCCCCAGTCAGACTGAATCTAGTGTCCCCAGAAGAGGATGTGATGTCATTGATACAGGAAGGCTTGTTTATACTGATCCCCAGTCAGACTGAGTCTAGTGTCCCCAGAAGAGGATGTGATGTCATTGATACAGGAAGGCTTGTTTATACTGATCCCCAGTCAGACTGATTCAAGTGTCCTCATGTCTCTGGTAGTGGACCTGATGAGGTGATCGAAGACGTGACAGGTCTTGAAGCCAATGAGAGATGGAGAACCGATGTGGGGGTTTTCTCTCCGTGCTCTACTATGGCTAAAGGACTATGCATTATGTGGACTACTAGGAATCATCATACCTTTTCTAGTTGTGATTTACAAATTAGATTCCATGTCATTTGTGAAACAAACAGCCTTTACAGAATGTCCTGTAATACTCTAAAACTACAACAGAAAAATAGGTGAGCAGGTGAATATTAGCAGGTTGACATGTCCTTATCTTCTCCAGATGCACTGTTAAATCTGGGACACTGCAGAAACCATGTGTTTGTGCCAGCTGTGGTAAATCTGGGACAGGATGGAGTTGACCACTGCAGCTCTGGTCAAACGTAGTGCACTATGCAGGGAACAGGGTGCCATTTGGGACACAGCCAGGGTCTAACCAAGCAGGAAGCAGCCGTGTTCGTGCTGTCTGGAGGCTAGGCAGAGGCAGAAGGGGATAGCTCCCTGATGGAGCTCTAGTACCAAGACTGACTCACCCTCCAGAAGTGTGATCAAATAGACTGACTCACCCTCCAGAAGTGTGATCAAATAGACTGACTCACCAGAGGTTGTATGTATTGGTCATTGTATTGTAGAAAACACTCTGACTGTGCCAAGTGTCCAGTTACAGGTCCCACCTCTGATCTCTCATGGGACCTCTGACCCTGCCCTTCTTGGCCCTCGGCCAATTACAAGGTTATGGCCGGGCCCAGTATATAAGAAATGTGAGCTGGCCAAGGCTGTGGTGTGAATGAGGAGGAAGTTTACACCTCTCCACCAACCAGCTTCCTAACGGCTGTTAAGTGTAATTAGCTGGTAAATTGTTTTCACAACGGTTATTACATGGCTATTGCTTTTAAACTCTTTCCTTCGATTTTATTCTTCTACAATTCAATGGTCAAGTGTTTCTATTGTTTTGTGTGTAGAGCCTCCTGGTAATAGTTTCTCATCACTTCTGTTTACTGAGCCACAGGGCCGGGACCAGAACCAATCAGAGCCACAGGGCCGGTGCCAGAACCAATCAGAGCCACAGGGCCAGAACCAATCAGTTCCGAACACCATTCAGTCAACTGCGCACTATAACGTTGTATGTGTCTGAGACAATAAAGGAGGGATCATCAACTAGATTCAGACAACAACAACAAGGTAGCGGATGGTCGGTGGGCCGGAACACCGCAAGAAGGCCAAACAGACATAATGCTTATTTTCAATGACGTCCTAGGAACAGTGGGTTAACTACCTGTTCAGGGGCAGAACAACAGATTTGTACCTTGTCAGCTCGGGGATTTGAACTTGCAACCTTTCGGTTACTAGTCCAACTCTCTAACTACAAGGCTACCCTGCCACCCCAATACGATCACTTTGTCTTTCTGTATTATGGGTAGGAATACTTGGGAACAGATTTCTTCAATTAAAATCACTTGGAGCTGATTTCCCGGATGTTTTTTTAAAATGTTTTTTTTACAGTCTTTTATGTCCAACAATGAAAATTCCACACACCAAAGAAATATCGATATATATGTTTTTTGCTCAGAAGACCTGGGGGGCCACATTGGCGCGCGGGCCGTCAGTTGGGGAACACTGTAATAAAGGGTTAATATTCATCTTGAGTCTGTGTCCTGTCTGTCATTGTGCCTCCAACCGGGTACCCAGAGCCATCCTCCCTTATCTTAACCTATTTTTCAAGTATTTAAAAAAAACTCAAATACTTTTAGCTTTTTCTAGAACTTGCCAATGGATCAGATGGGAAGGGTTTAGTCCTCTAGGACTATCCGACGTTGTTCCATAGTGCCAGGCAAGCTCAATAAAGCACACACTTTGTTCCATAGTGCCAGGCAAGCTCAATAAAGCTGTGTTCCATTGTGCCAGGCAAGATCAATAAAGCACACACTTTGTTCCATAGTGCCAGGCAAGATCAATAAAGTTTGTTCCATAGTGCCAGGCAAGATCAATAAAGCTGTGTTCCATAGTGCCAGGCAAGCTCAATAAAGAACACACTTTGTTCCATAGTGCCAGGCAAGATCAATAAAGCTGTGTTCCATAGTGCCAGGCAAGCTCAATAAAGCAGTGTTCCATAGTGCCAGGCAAGCTCAATAAAGCAGTGTTCCATAGTGCCAGGCAAGCTCAATAAAGCAGTGTTCCATAGTGCCAGGCAAGCTCAAAAAAGTTGTGTTCCATAGTGACAGGCAAGCACAATAAAGCACACACTTTGTTCCATAGTGCCAGGCAAGCTCAATAAATCACACACTTTGTTCCATAGTGCCAGGCAAGCTCAATAAAGCTGTGTTCCATAGTGCCAGGCAAGCTCAATAAAGCACACACTTTGTTCCATAGTGCCAGGCAAGCTCAATAAAGCACAGCAAAAGTGTCTAAATGATTTAGAATACTATTTGAAAAGTAGCAGCCTGAAATGCATCAGATGTTGGTGGATGTAAATGTGCCCTCCTCCAGTCGGTCCCGTATCACACGGGGCACAACAACACTGCAGGCCTTGGCTGGGCATTAGCTGGGAAGTAGAGTAGACTATTAGCCAGGACTGATTGACTGACTGACTGACCTTGGCTCCTGTATTCCTCCTGAGAGCTGAGCAGACTGAGGGTAGACAGGTGATGGTTGGAGAATGATGCCGGCCAGTCAGGAGTCACCAGGCCTCTGCCGTGGTCATGTCGGTGTTGAGGCTGGGGCCACGACCTGAGCATCGATGAGGAGATGTCTGGTTTCCTTCTCGATACTGCTGCGTATGACACTGGCCGTACTGCGATAGCAAAGTCTGCAAAAAATGGGAAGGAAAACGAACTGAGTTCAAATGAAATGGCATATTCACCTAATAATGTGCAACAATTCAAATGTTCTACAGAATCTCATAACAATATGTTTAGATACTGTATAATAACAGCTATCCCCACTGTGAATTAGATACTGTATAATAACAGCTATCCCCACTGTGAATTAGATACTGTATAATAGCAGCTATCCCCACTGTGAATTAGATACTGTATAATAACAGCTATCCCCACTGTGAATTAGATACTGTATAATAACAGCTATCCCCACTGTGAATTAGATACTGTATAATAACAGCTATCCCCACTGTGAATTAGATACTGTATAATAACAGCTATCCCCACTGTGAATTAGATACTGTATAATAACAGCTATCCCCACTGTGAATTAGATACTGTATAATAACAGCTATCCCCACTGTGAATTAGAAACTCTATAATAACAGCTATCCCCACTGTGAATTAGATACTGTATAATAACAGATATCCCCACTGTGAATTAGATACTGTATAATAACAGCTATCCCCACTGTGAATTAGAAACTCTATAATAACAGCTATCCCCACTGTGAATTAGATACTGTATAATAGCAGCTATCCCCACTGTGAATTAGATACTCTATAATAACAGCTATCCCCACTGTGAATTAGATACTGTATAATAGCAGCTATCCCCACTGTGAATTAGATACTGTATAATAACAGCTATCCCCACTGTGAATTAGATACTGTATAATAACAGCTATCCCCACTGTGAATTAGATACTGTATAATAACAGCTATCCCCACTGTGAATTAGATACTGTATAATAACAGCTATCCCCACTGTGAATTAGATACTGTATAATAACAGCTATCCCCACTGTGAATTAGATACTGTATAATAACAGATATCCCCACTGTGAATTAGATACTGTATAATAACAGCTATCCCCACTGTGAATTAGAAACTCTATAATAACAGCTATCCCCACTGTGAATTAGATACTGTATAATAGCAGCTATCCCCACTGTGAATTAGATACTCTATAATAACAGCTATCCCCACTGTGAATTAGATACTCTATATTAACAGCTATCCCCACTGTGAATTAGATACTGTATAATAACAGCTATCCCCACTGTGAATTAGATACTGTATAATAGCAGCTATCCCCACTGTGAATTAGATACTGTATAATAGCAGCTATCCCCACTGTGAATTAGATACTGTATAATAACAGCTATCCCCACTGTGAATTAGATACTGTATAATAACAGCTATCCCCACTGTGAATTAGATACTCTATAATAACAGCTATCCCCACTGTGAATTAGATACTGTATAATAGCAGCTATCCCCACTGTGAATTAGATACTGTATAATAACAGCTATCCCCACTGTGAATTAGATACTGTATAATAGCAGCTATCCCCACTGTGAATTAGATACTGTATAATAACAGCTATCCCCACTGTGAATTAGATACTGTATAATAGCAGCTATCCCCACTGTGAATTAGATACTCTATAATAACAGCTATCCCCACTGTGAATTAGATACTGTATAATAGCAGCTATCCCCACTGTGAATTAGATACTGTATAATAGCAGCTATCCCCACTGTGAATTAGATACTCTATAATAACAGCTATCCCCACTGTGAATTAGATACTGTATAATAACAGCTAAGATTGATGCTATCCCCACTGTGAATTAGTCCTTCTGAATTAGCTCAGTTGGTAGAGCATGGCGAATTAGATACTGTAACAGCTATCCCCACTGGAATTAGTGGGTTCGATCCCCCGGGACCATCCCCACTGTAGAATAGATATGCACACATGACTGTAAGCTATCCCCACTGTGAATAGAACTGTATAATAACAGCTATCTGCTAAATGGCATATATTATTATTATATTATTATAACAGATATCCCCACTGTGAATTAGATACTGTGAATTAGATACTGTATTATAACAGCTATCCCCACTGTGAATTAGCCACTGTGAATTAGATACTGTATAATAACAGCTATCCCCACTGTGAATTAGATACTGTATTATAACAGCTATCCCCACTGTGAATTAGATACTGTGAATTAGATACTGTATTATAACAGCTATCCCCACTGTGAATTAGCCACTGTGAATTAGATACTGTATAATAACAGCTATCCCCACTGTGAATTAGATACTCTATAATAACAGCTATCCCCACTGTGAATTAGATACTCTATAATAGCAGCTATCCCCACTGTGAATTAGATACTCTATAATAGCAGCTATCCCCACTGTTAATTAGATACTCTATAATAGCAGCTATCCCCACTGTGAATTAGATACTCTATAATAACAGCTATCCCCACTGTGAATTAGAAACTCTATAATAACAGCTATCCCCACTGTGAATTAGATACTGTATAATAGCAGCTATCCCCACTGTGAATTAGATACTCTATAATAACAGCTATCCCCACTGTGAATTAGATACTCTATAATAACAGCTATCCCCACTGTGAATTAGATACTCTATAATAACAGGGACACATTTTAGCTGGAAACATGTCCAGCCAATTCAATTATTTTTTTTAAACTATTGTTTTAACAACTCTTCACTTTGTCCACATTTTGTTGTGTTACAGCCTGAATTCAGAATGGATTAAATTGAGATGTTGTGTATGTGTCCAACACACAATACCCCATAACGTCAAAGTTTAATTATGTTTTTAGAAATGTTTACAAGTTATTTAAAGCTGAAAAGCTGAAAAGTATTCAACCCCTTTGTTATGGCAAGCCTAAATAAGTTTATGAGTAAAAATGTGCTTAACAACTCACATAATAAGTTGCGTGTACTCACTCTGTGTGCAATAATACTGTTCAACATGATTTTTCAATGACTACCTCATCTCTGTATCCCACACATACAATTATCTGTGAGGTCCCTCAGTGGAGCAGTAAATTTCAAACAAAGATTCAACCACAAAGACCAGGGAGGGTTTTCAATAGCTTGAAAAGGGCAGATGGGTTAAAATAAAAAGCAGACATTAAATATCCCTTTGAACATGGTGAAGTAATTAATTACACTTTAGATGGTGTCAATAAACCCAGTCACAACCAAGACACAGGTACCCTTCCTAACTCAGTTGCTGGAGAGGAAGGAAACTCCACAATACTAACCTAAATGCCAGTGAAAAGAAGGAAGCATGTACTGAATAAAAAATATTCCAAAATATGCATCCTGTTTGCAACAAGGCAGTAAAGTAATACTGCAAAATATGTGGCAAAGAAATAAACTTCATGTCCTGAATACAAAGTGTTAATTTTGGGGCAAATCCAACACAACGCATCAATGAGTAGCACTCTTCATATTTTCAAGAATGGTGGTGGCTGCATCATGTTATGGGTATAGTTGTCATCGACAAGGACTGGGGAGTATAAAAAATAAAAAAAAAAAATGAGCTAAAAACAGGCAAAATCCCAGAGGAAAACCTGGTTCAGTCTGCTTTCCACCAGACACTGGGAGATGAATTCACCTTTCAGCAGGACAATAACCTGGTTCAGTCTGCTTTCCACCAGACACTGGGAGATGAATACACCTTTCAGCAGGACAATAACCTGGAGCTGTTTATGGAAATCGATGGCAAGACCTGATAATGGCTGTCTAACACTGATCAACAACAAACTTGACAGATATTGAAGAATAATGTGCAAATATTGTACAATCCAGGTGTGCAAAGCTCTTCGATACAGCACTTCCCAGTAAGACTCTACTTCCCAGTAAGACTCAGAGCTCTTAGATACAGTACTTCCCAGTAAGACTCTACTTCCCAGTAAGACTCAGAGCTCTTAGATACAGTACTTCCCAGTAAGACTCAGAACTCTAATCACTGTCAAAGGTGATTCTAACATGCATTGACTCAGGGGTGTGAATAGTTCTGTAAATGAGATATTTCCGTATTACATTTTCAATAAATTTGCAAAGAAATCATAAAAACATGTTTTCACTTTGTCAATATGGGGCATTGTGTGTTGATGGGTGAGAAGAAGAAAAAATCAATTGAATCCATTTTGAATTCAGGCTGTAACACAACAAAATGTGGAAGATGTCAAAGGGTGTGAATCGTTTCTGAAGGCCCTGTAGCCTCAGCAGTACTAAAACACACTGATGGTTACTTTACAATGAGCAGGCGACAACAGAGACGCAGTTATGTAACACAGGATGGTTGTACTTCAGCTTCTTGAGATGACAGAGGGAAACCAACTGGTGAAGTGGGACAGGTGGGTGGATTTCCTTTTATAGGCAGCATCTCCTTTCCTTTTATAGGCAGCATCTTCTATTTAGTGGATTTCCTTTTATAGGCAGCATCTCCTATGGGACAGCATCACCTTATATGTAGTGGATATCCTTTTATAGGCAGCATCTCCTATCCTTTTATAGGCAGCATCTCCTATTTAGGCAGCATCTCCAATGGCACAGCATCTCCTATGTAGTGGATTTCCTTTTACAGGCAGCATCTCCTTTCCTTTTACAGGCAGCATCTCCTATGTAGTGGATTTCCTTTTACAGGCAGCATCTCCTTTCCTTTTACAGACAGCATCTCCTTTCCTTTTATAGGCAGCATCTCCTTTCCTTTTATATGCAGCATCTCCTTTCCTTTTACAGGCAGCATCTCCTTTCCTTTTACAGGCAGCATCTCCTTTCCTTTTACAGGCAGCATCTCCTTTCCTTTTACAGGCAGCATCTCCTTTCCTTTTACAGGCATCATCTCCTTTCCTTTTACAGGCAGCATCTCCTATGTAGTGGATTTCCTTTTATTGGCAGCATCTCCTATGGCACAGCATCACCTTATATGTAGTGGATTTCCTTTTACAGGCAGCATCTCCTATTTAGAGGATTTCCTTTTATAGGCAGCATCTCCTATTTAGGCAGCATCTCCTATTTAGGCAGCATCTCCTTTCATTTTACAGGCAGCATCTCCTTTCCTTTTACAGGCAGCATCTCCTTTACTTTTATAGGCAGCATCTCCTTTCCTTTTACAGGCAGCATCTCCTTTCCTTTTACAGGCAGCATCTCCTTTCCTTTTACAGGCAGCATCTCCTTTCCTTTTATAGGCAGCATCTCCTATGTAGTGGATATCCTTTTACAGGCAGCATCTCAAATGCCACAGCATCTCCTTATATGTAGTGGATTTCCTTTTACAGGCAGCATCTCCTTTCCTTTTACAGGCAGCATCTCCAATGGCACAGCATCTCCTATGTAGTGGATTTCCTTTTACAGGCAGCATCTCCAATGTAGTGGATTTCCTTTTATAGGCAGCATCTCCTATTTAGTAGATTTCCTTTTACAGGCAGCATCTCCTATTTAGTAGATTTCCTTTTATAGGCAGCATCTCCTATTTAGGCAGCATCTCCTATTTAGTGGATTTCCTTTTATAGGCAGCATCTCCTATTTAGTAGATTTCCTTTTACAGGCAGCATCTCCTATTTAGTAGATTTCCTTTTATAGGCAGCATCTCCTATTTAGTAGATTTCCTTTTACAGGCAGCATCTCCAATGGCACAGCATCTCCTATTTAGTAGATTTCCTTTTATAGGCAGCATCTCCTATTTAGTAGATTTCCTTTTATAGGCAGCATCTCCTATTTAGTAGATTTCCTTTTACAGGCAGCATCTCCTATTTAGTAGATTTCCTTTTATAGGCAGCATCTCCTATTTAGTAGATTTCCTTTTACAGGCAGCATCTCCTATTTAGTAGATTTCCTTTTATAGGCAGCATCTCCTATTTAGTAGATTTCCTTTTATAGGCAGCATCTCCAATGGCACAGCATCTCCTATTTAGTAGATTTCCTTTTATAGGCAGCATCTCCTATTTAGTAGATTTCCTTTTATAGGCAGCATCTCCTATTTAGTAGATTTCCTTTTACAGGCAGCATCTCCTATTTAGTAGATTTCCTTTTATAGGCAGCATCTCCTATTTAGTAGATTTCCTTTTACAGGCAGCATCTCCTATTTAGTAGATTTCCTTTTATAGGCAGCATCTCCAATGGCACAGCATCTCCTATTTAGTAGATTTCCTTTTATAGGCAGCATCTCCTATTTAGTAGATTTCCTTTTATAGGCAGCATCTCCTATTTAGTAGATTTCCTTTTACAGGCAGCATCTCCTATTTAGTAGATTTCCTTTTATAGGCAGCATCTCCTATTTAGTAGATTTCCTTTTACAGGCAGCATCTCCTATTTAGTAGATTTCCTTTTATAGGCAGCATCTCCTATTTAGTGCACTACATTTGACCGGAGACGCAGCCATAGTCTCAGGACTGATATTTATCACAACCTCATTAAACAATTATACATATTTAATAAATGTCTTGCTGTCTGCCATACTGAAAGGTTCGTGGGGACAAAGGTAAGAGATTGACGACTGTAGGAGTACTTCTTTCCCAGACAGACGGACTGATGAGGACAGACGGCTAAACATAATGAAACGGTACGGTTTCAAGAAGAGACATTCAAAAATGATTTCTTGGGCACGGCACAGCCCTCCTCTCTCTGCCAGAGTCCAATTTTTCCTTCTCCAATTCATGTTCACTGCACATACATCAATGTCATTTGAAATATAAAAAAGGCCAAATTGAGTAAAATAACAGAACAAGAGCAACTTTCTTTAACGTGAAACATTGAAAAGACTGTCTATTAGGTGTGAAGCTCTGCCTGGACTGAACTGTCATAGCACATCAGTATCCGGAAGCCACTTCACCCCAAACACACTTCACATGAACAACACAATGACAACAAATCACGGCACACTAGAAGAGATTTGCAAAAAAACAACTTTGGAAAAGGAAACCTTTTTAACTAATTTAATTAATGAACCGCGATAACTTCTACATTCAAGTTCGTTTGAAAACGTCAGTCCAGACACATTCATAAAAAACAAATCCTATTATGTTTGTATAACTGGAAAATAAAATAAATTAAAGTAAATGACAAGAAATGAAAGAAAATTAGAATAAAAAGAAACAAGAAACAAGCCTGCAGGGACAAAAAATACAGTATGCTGCAAAGAATGAGTGATACTGAGAGAAGAAAATGAAGGATGATAAGATTGTCTAATCAAAGCCCCATGGGCTTCTGGGGGTTTACTTCTCTCTGTGTGATAAAGTATGTTAAAAGACCAAAACAAAACAGAAAATAATCCCAGGTCTTTGGGGAGCTGTCTGCTCTGGAGAGAAAATACTACGCTATCTGAAAATGTAAAGTAGGCAATTACTCTACTTATTCATAATTGCATTAAGGCTTAATCAACGTGCAGTGGGCATTTCATATGCCAGGAAACTATAATGAAGAAAGGAGAATCTATTAAATATTAAAGAGGAGTTTGACAGTTGATAAGCAGCGAGTTTGATATTTGCAAAGGAGCCAACTAGTTACCTGCTACACACAGGGAACTGATATGATAATGGATAGTAACCGTGTATAGAGATAATGGATAGTAACTGCATAGAGATAATGGATAGTAACTGCATAGAGATAATGGATAGTAACTGCATAGAGATAATGGATAGTAACTGCATAGAGATCATGGATAGTAACTGCATAGATATAATGGATAGTAACTGCATAGAGATAATGGATAGTAACTGCATAGACATAATGTATAGTAACTGTGTATAGAGATAATGGATAGTAACTGTGTATAGAGATAATGGATAGTAACTGTGTATAGAGATAATGGATAGTAACTGTGTATAGAGATAATGGATAGTAACTGCATAGAGATAATGGATAGTAACTGCGTATAGAGATAATGGATAGTAACTGCATAGAGATAATGGATAGTAACTGCATAGAGATAATGGATAGTAACTGCATAGAGATAACGGATAGTAACCGTGTATAGAGATAACGGATAGTAACTGCGTAGACATAATGGATAGTAACTGCATAGAGATAATGGATAGTAACTGCATAGAGATAATGGATAGTAACTGTGTATTGAGATAACGGATAGTAACTGCATAGACATAATGGATAGTAACTGCATAGAGATAATGGATAGTAACTGCATAGAGATAATGGATAGTAACTGCATAGATATAATGGATAGTAACTGCATAGAGATAATGGATAGTAACTGTGTATAGAGATAATGGATAGTAACTGCATAGAGATAATGGATAGTAACTGTGTATAGACATAATGGATAGTAACTGTGTATAGAGATAATGGATAGTAACCGTGTATAGAGATAATGGATAGTAACTGCATAGAGATAATGGATAGTAACTGCATAGACATAATGGATAGTAACTGCATAGAGATAATGGATAGTAACTGCATAGACATAATGGATAGTAACTGTGTATAGAGATAATGGATAGTAACTGCATAGAGATAATGGATAGTAACTGTGTATAGAGATAATGGATAGTAACTGCATGGAGATAATGGATAGTAACTGTGTATAGACATAATGGATAGTAACTGTGTATAGAGATAATGGATAGTAACTGTATAGGAATAATGGATATTAACTGTGTATAGAGATAATGGATAGTAACTGCATAGAGATAATGGATAGTAACTGTGTATATAGATAATGGATATTAACTGTGTATAGAGATAACGGATAGTAACCGTGTATAGGGATAATGGATAGTAAATGCATAGAGATAATGGATAGTAACTGTGTATAGACATAATGGATAGTAACTGTGTATAGAGATAATGGATAGTAACCGTGTATAGAGATAACGGATATTAACCGTGTATAGAGATAACGGATAGTAACTGTGTATAGACATAATGGATAGTAACTGTGTATAGAGATAATGGATAGTAACTGCATAGAGATAATGGATAGTAACTGCATATAGAGATAATGGATAGTAACTGCATAGAGATAATGGATAGTAACTGCATAGAGATAATGGATAGTAACTGCATAGAGATAATGGATAGTAACTGCATAGAGATAACGGATAGTAACCGTGTATAGAGATAACGGATAGTAACTGCGTAGACATAATGGATAGTAACTGCATAGAGATAATGGATAGTAACTGCATAGAGATAATGGATAGTAACTGTGTATAGAGATAATGGATAGTAACCGTGTATAGAGATAATGGATAGTAACTGCATAGAGATAATGGATAGTAACTGCATAGACATAATGGATAGTAACTGCATAGAGATAATGGATAGTAACTGCATAGACATAATGGATAGTAACTGTGTATAGAGATAATGGATAGTAACTGCATAGAGATAATGGATAGTAACTGTGTATAGAGATAATGGATAGTAACTGCATGGAGATAATGGATAGTAACTGTGTATAGACATAATGTATAGTAACTGTGTATAGAGATAATGGATAGTAACTGTATAGGGATAATGGATAGTAACTGTGTATAGAGATAATGGATAGTAACTGCATAGAGATAATGGATAGTAACTGTGTATATAGATAATGGATATTAACTGTGTATATAGATAATGGATAGTAAGTGCATAGAGATAATGGATAGTAACCGCATAGAGATAATGGATAGTAACCGTGTATAGAGATAATGGATAGTAACCGTGTATAGAGATAACGGATAGTAACTGTGTATAGAGATAATGGATAGTAACCGTGTATAGAGATAACGGATAGTAACTGTGTATAGATAATGGATAGTAACTGTGTATAGACATAATGGATAGTAACTGTGTATAGAGATAATGAATAGTAACCGTGTATAGAGATAATGGATAGTAACTGCATAGACATAATGGATAGTAACTGTGTATAGAGATAATGGATAGTAACTGCATAGAGATAATGGATAGTAACTGTATATAGAGATAATGGATATTAACTGTGTATAGAGATAACGGATAGTAACCGTGTATAGGGATAATGGATAGTAACTGTGTATAGACATAATGGATAGTAACTGTGTATAGAGATAATGGATAGTAATTACGTAGAGATAATGGATATTAACCGCATAGACATAATGGATATTAACTGGGTATAGAGATAATGGATAGTCACTTTGTTGAGATAATGGATAGCAACTGTGTATAGAGATAACGGATAGTAACTGTGTTGAGATAATGGATAGTAACTGGTTGGAGTATGTGGTTGGACATCCAGGATGTTTTATATTCCAGATTGACATGTACTACGTAGATATAAATATATTAAACCCTTGCCCTCCATGTGTAAGAGCAATTTCCATATTGCTTTGCTGCTAACCTTACTTTGCTACCTGCCAACTTTACGTTTTTGACTTTTTAATTACCGTTTATATTTTTAATTTTTGCACTCAACTTTTCTCATTCGACTTCTTCACTCCGGACGCTTTATCTGGGCGTGGTTCGTCAGGACCTCCAACAGCCGAAGCTAAGTAGTAACATTAACATGATGCTTTCTAATTGCAGTCACTGTGCTCGTAATATACAGGCGTATGATCACCTTATGGCGAGGATAGCCGTACTGCAAGTCCAGCTTCAGAAGCAATCGTTACTAAGCAGTTGCTAGGGACTCTCCTGGAAGAAGCTAGCTAGCTTACAAAGAATAACAACAAAAAATATCTAGTTAACAGAAGAAAGGAAGACAAAATAAGGACAAAAGAAGGACAGAAGAAAAAGGAAAAGAAAGAGGACAACAAAGTGAAACAGTCAGCACTTCTATTGCTACTTCGTATTTCGTCGTCCTAACGTAGTCTACACTGCTATCTGCCCAGCAGCTAGCCAGCTAGCAAACGTCCACCGTCTACCGAATAGCAGCACTGTAGAAACTATTACACTCAACTGAACGACTTGATTAGTGTAGTGTTAGCTAGCTACATAGTTGTCTTTGCTGTCTTCGTATCCAAGATAATTGTGTAGTTTAGAGCGTGTAGTCTTAGAGTGATTATCTTAATTTACCGAGGTTAGCTAGCCAGCTATTTGTCGTCCTTAACGTAGGAGACACTGCTAGCTAGCCAACAGCTAGCCAACGTCTACTGAATAGAACTTCCGCACTCAACAACCCGGTCGCATTCCGCTTCGCTCCACAGGTAGTATCACATTTTTCATTTCATTTCATTACAGCACAACGGTTTGATTTGTTTGATCGTAGCTAGCTACATAGCTAGCTACATAGCCGTCTGTGTATCAAAGATAATTGTGTAGTCTAGAGCGATTTTCTAGGTTAGCTAGCCAGCTATTGTCGTTCTTTTAACGCAACGTAACGTAATCAACACTGCTAGCTAGCCAGCTAGCCCCCGAATAGCAGCACTGTAGAAACTACTACACTCAACGGAACGACTTGATTAGTGTAGTGTCAACAACGCAGCCACTGTCAGCTAGCCTACAAAGTCAACAACGCAGCCACTGCCAGCTAGCCTACTTCAGCAGTACTGTATCATTTTTAATAATTTTAGTCAATAAGATTCTTGCTACGTAAGCTTAACTTTCTGAACATTCGAGACGTGTAGTCCACTTGTCATTCCAATCTCCTTGCATTAGCGTAGCCTCTTCTGTAGCCTGTCAACTATGTGTCTGTCTATCCCTGTTCTCTCCTCTCTGCACAGACCATACAAACGCTCCACACCGCGTGGCCGCTGCCACCCTAATCTGGTGGTCCCAGCGCGCACGACCCACGTGGAGTTCCAGGTCTCCGGTAGCCTCTGGAACTGCCGATCTGCAGCCAACAAGGCAGAGTTCATCTCAGCCTATGCCTCCCTCCAGTCCCTCGACTTCTTGGCACTGACAGAAACATGGATCACCACAGATAACACTGCTACTCCTACTGCTCTCTCTTCGTCCGCCCACGTGTTCTCGCACACCCCGAGAGCTTCTGGTCAGCGGGGTGGTGGCATAGGGATCCTTATCTCTCCCATGTGGTCATTCTCTCTTTCTCCCCTTACCCATCTGTCTATCGCCTCCTTTGAATTTCATGCTGTCACAGTTACCAGCCCTTTCAAGCTTAACATCCTTATCATTTATCGCCCTCCAGGTCCCCTCGGAGAGTTCATCAATGAGCTTGATGCCTTGATAAGCTCCTTTCCTGAGGACGGCTCACCTCTCACAGTTCTGGGCGACTTTAACCTCCCCACGTCTACCTTTGACTCATTCCTCTCTGCCTCCTTCTTTCCACTCCTCTCCTCTTTTGACCTCACCCTCTCACCTTCCCCCCTACTCACAAGGCAGGCAATACGCTCGACCTCATCTTTACTAGATGCTGTTCTTCCACTAACCTCATTGCAACTCCCCTCCAAGTCTCCGACCACTACCTTGTATCCTTTTCCCTCTCGCTCTCATCCAACACTTCCCACACTGCCCCTACTCGGATGGTATCGCGCCGTCCCAACCTTCGCTCTCTCTCCCCCGCTACTCTCTCCTCTTCCATCCTATCATCTCTTCCCTCTGCTCAAACCTTCTCCAACCTATCTCCTGATTCTGCCTCCTCAACCCTCCTCTCCTCCCTTTCTGCATCCTTTGACTCTCTATGTCCCCTATCTTCCAGGCCGGCTCGGTCCTCCCCTCCCGCTCCGTGGCTTGACGACTCAATGCGAGCTCACAGAACAGGGCTCCGGAAGGCCGAGCGGAAATGGAGGAAAACTCGCCTCCCTGCGGACCTGGCATCCTTTCACTCCCTCCTCTCTACATTTTCCTCCTCTGTCTCTGCTGCTAAAGCCACTTTCTACCACTCTAAATTCCAAGCATCTGCCTCTAACCCTAGGAAGCTCTTTGCCACATTCTCCTCCCTCCTGAATCCTCCTCCCCCTCCCCCTCCTCCCTCTCTGCAGATGACTTCGTCAACCATTTTGAAAAGAAGATCGACGACATCCGATCCTCGTTTGCTAAGTCAAACAACATCGCTGGTTCTGCTCACACTGCCCTACCCTGTGCTCTGACCTCTTTCTCCCCTCTCTCCAGATGAAATCTCGCGTCTTGTGACGGCCGGCCGCCCAACAACCTGCCCGCTCGACCCTATCCCCTCCTCTCTTCTCCAGACCATTTCCGGAGACCTTCTCCCTTACCTCACCTCGCTCATCAACTTATCCCTGACCGCTGGCTACGTCCCTTCCGTCTTCAAGAGAGCGAGAGTTGCACCCCTTCTGAAAAAACCTACACTCGATCCCTCCGATGTCAACAACTACAGACCAGTATCCCTTCTTTCTTTTCTCTCCAAAACTCTTGAACGTGCCGTCCTTGGTCAGCTCTCCCGCTATCTCTCTCAGAATGACCTTCTTGATCCAAATCAGTCAGGTTTCAAGACTAGTCATTCAACTGAGACTGCTCTTCTCTGTATCACGGAGGCGCTCCGCACCGCTAAAGCTAACTCTCTCTCCTCTGCTCTCATCCTTCTAGACCTATCGGCTGCCTTCGATACTGTGAACCATCAGATCCTCCTCTCCACCCTCTCCGAGTTGGGCATCTCCGGCGTGGCCCACGCTTGGATTGCGTCCTACCTGACAGGTCGCTCCTACCAGGTGGCGTGGCGAGAATCTGTCTCCTCACCACGCGCTCTCACCACTGGTGTCCCCCAGGGCTCTGTTCTAGGCCCTCTCCTATTCTCGCTATACACCAAGTCACTTGGCTCTGTCATAACCTCACATGGTCTCTCCTATCATTGCTATGCAGACGACACACAATTAATCTTCTCCTTTCCCCTTCTGATGACCAGGTGGCGAATCGCATCTCTGCATGTCTGGCAGACATATCAGTGTGGATGACGGATCACCACCTCAAGCTGAACTTCGGCAAGACGGAGCTGCTCTTCCTCCCGGGAAGGACTGCCCGTTCCATGATCTCGCCATCACGGTTGACAACTCCATTGTGTCCTCCTCCCAGAGCGCTAAGAACCTTGGCGTGATCCTGGACAACAAACTGTCGTTCTCAACTAACATCAAGGCGGTGGCCCGTTCCTGTAGGTTCATGCTCTACAACATCCGCAGAGTACGACCCTGCCTCACACAGGAAGCGGCGCAGGTCCTAATCCAGGCACTTGTCATCTCCCGTCTGGATTACTGCAACTCGCTGTTGGCTGGGCTCCCTGCCTGTGCCATTAAACCCCTACAACTCATCCAGAACGCCGCAGCCCGTCTAGTGTTCAACCTTCCCAAGTTCTCTCACGTCACCCCGCTCCTCCGCTCTCTCCACTGGCTTCCAGTTGAAGCTCGCATCCGCTACAAGACCATGGTGCTTGCCTACGGAGCTGTGAGGGGAACGGCACCTCAGTACCTCCAGGCTCTGATCAGGCCCTACACCCAAATAAGGGCACTGCGTTCATCCACCTCTGGCCTGCTCGCCTCCCTACCACTGAGGAAGTACAGTTCCCGCTCAGCTCAGTCAAAACTGTTCGCTGCTCTGGCTCCCCAATGGTGGAACAAACTCCCTCACGACACCAGGACAGCGGAGTCAATCACCACCTTCCGGAGACACCTGAAACCCCACCTCTTTAAGGAATACCTAGGATAGGATAAAGTAATCCTTCTCACCCCCCTTAAAATATTTAGATGCACTATTGTAAAGTGGTTGTTCCACTGGATGTCATAAGGTGAATGCACCAATTTGTAAGTCGCTCTGGATAAGAGCGTCTGCTAAATGACTTAAATGTAAATGTAAATGTTAGGCAAGTGTAATTTAAGTGTAGGAAAGGATGAAACAGCGTCTGTGCCACCAGTAAGTACAGATAGTAGTATAAATCCCCTCACACGGTCCCCGCAGCAGGACAACTTTCTCACGGTTTCTGGAAGGAAATGCTGCAGGAATGCTCAACTGGTGTCGCTCATTCAGCCGACAGAAACTTTCAACTGGTTTTCCCCATTAAACAGTGAGTCGGAGTCAGAGGCCGAGCCTTCTCTGGTCTCTACTCCTCCCGTTACGGAGTCTGAGACGCAGAAGCCTCCCACCAACTCTGACAAGTTGAAAACCCTAGTCATTGGCGACTCCATTACGCGCAGTATTAGACTTAAAAAGAATCAATCAGCGATAATACACTGTAGCAGGGCTACCGACATAGACTAATCTGAAGATTAGCTGGCTAAAGCTAAAACTAGGGATATTGTTATCCACGTCGGCACCAACAATGTTAGGATGAAACAGTCAGAGGTCACCAAGTGCAACATAGCTACTCTGGTCACCTCCCAGTTACGGGGAGTGGTGAGCTCTATAGCAGGTCTCACAACTCAATCGCTGGTTGAAAACTGTTTTCTGCCCCTCCCAAAAGATAGAATTTGTAGATAATTGGCCCTCTTTCTGGGACTCACCCACAAATAGGACGAAGCCTGGCCTGCTGAGGAGTGACAGACTCCATCCTAGCTGGAGGGGTGCTCTCATCTTATCTATCAATATAGACAGGGCTCTTCTGTCTCCTCTAGCTCCACAATGAGATAGGGTGCAGGCCAGGCAGCAGGCTGTTAGCCAGCCTGCCAGCATAGTGGAGTCTGCCACTAGCAGTCCGTGTAGTCAGCTCAGCTATCCCCATT
Source organism: Oncorhynchus gorbuscha (assembly GCF_021184085.1). Lineage (NCBI taxonomy): Eukaryota > Metazoa > Chordata > Actinopteri > Salmoniformes > Salmonidae > Oncorhynchus > Oncorhynchus gorbuscha. The sequence goes on from NC_060185.1 coordinate 1,155,320, forward strand.
GAGACCGTGTCTGTGCCTCGACCTAGGTTGGGTCAAAACTAAACATGGCGGTGTTCGCCTTAGTAATCTCACTGGAATAAAGACCTCCTCCATTCCTGCCATTATTGAAAGAGATTGTGACACCTCACATCTCAAAACAGGGCTACTTAATGTTAGATCCCTCACTTCCAAGGCAGTTACAGTCAATGAACTAATCACTGATCATAACCTTGATGTGATTGGCCTGACTGAAACATGGCTTAAGCCTGATGAATTTACTGTGTTAAATGAGGCCTCACCTCCTGGTTACACTAGTGACCATATCCCCCGTGCATCCCACAAAGGTGGAGGTGTTGTTAACATTTATTCGAGCAAATTTAAAATAAAATAAAAATGTTTTCACCATTTGAGATTCTAGTCATGAAATCTATGCAGCCCACTAAATCACTTTTTATAGCTACTGTTTACAGGCCTCCTGGGCCATGTTCCTCACTGAATTTCCTGAATTCCTATCGGACCTTGTAGTCATGGCAGATAATATTCTAATTTTTGTTGACTTTAATATTCATATGGAAATGTCCACAGATCCACTCCAAAAAGCTTTCGGAGCCATCATCAACTCAGTGGGTTTTGTCCAACATGTCTCCGGACCTACTCACTGACACAGTCATACTCTGGACCTAGTTTTGTCCAACATGTCTCTGGACCTACTCACTGACACAGTCATACTCTGGACCTAGTTTTGTCCAACATGTCTCTGGACCTACTCACTGACACAGTCATACTCTGGACCTAGTTTTGTCCAACATGTCTCCGGACCTACTCACTGACACAGTCATACTCTGGACCTAGTTTTGTCCAACATGTCTCCGGACCTACTCACTGACACAGTCATACTCTGGACCTAGTTTTGTCCAACATGTCTCCGGACCTACTCACTGACACAGTCATACTCTGGACCTAGTTTTGTCCAACATGTCTCTGGACCTACTCACTGACACAGTCATACACTGGACCTAGTTTTGTCCAACATGTCTCCGGACCTACTCACTGACACAGTCATACTCTGGACCTACTCACTGACACAGTCATACTCTGGACCTAGTTTTGTCCAACATGTCTCCGGACCTACTCACTGACACAGTCATACTCTGGACCTAGTTTTGTCCAACATGTCTCTGGACCTACTCACTGACACAGTCATACTCTGGACCTAGTTTTGTCCAACATGTCTCTGGACCTACTCACTGACACAGTCATACTCTGGACCTAGTTTTGTCCAACTTGTCTCTGGACCTACTCACTGACACAGTCATACTCTGGACCTAGTTTTGTCCAACATGTCTCTGGACCTACTCACTGACACAGTCATACTCTGGACCTAGTTTTGTCCAACATGTCTCCGGACCTACTCACTGACACAGTCATACTCTGGACCTAGTTTTGTCCAACATGTCTCTGGACCTACTCACTGACACAGTCATACTCTGGACCTAGTTTTGTCCAACATGTCTCCGGACCTACTCACTGACACAGTCATACTCTGGACCTAGTTTTGTCCAACATGTCTCTGGACCTACTCACTGACACAGTCATACTCTGGACCTAGTTTTGTCCAACATGTCTCCGGACCTACTCACTGACACAGTCATACTCTGGACCTACTCACTGACACAGTCATACTCTGGACCTAGTTTTGTCCAACATGTCTCTGGACCTACTCACTGACACAGTCATACTCTGGACCTAGTTTTGTCCAACATGTCTCTGGACCTACTCACTGACACAGTCATACTCTGGACCTAGTTTTGTCCAACTTGTCTCTGGACCTACTCACTGACACAGTCATACTCTGGACCTAGTTTTGTCCAACATGTCTCTGGACCTACTCACTGACACAGTCATACTCTGGACCTAGTTTTGTCCAACATGTCTCCGGACCTACTCACTGACACAGTCATACTCTGGACCTAGTTTTGTCCAACATGTCTCTGGACCTACTCACTGACACAGTCATACTCTGGACCTAGTTTTGTCCAACATGTCTCCGGACCTACTCACTGACACAGTCATACTCTGGACCTAGTTTTGTCCAACATGTCTCTGGACCTACTCACTGACACAGTCATACACTGGACCTAGTTTTGTCCAACATGTCTCCGGACCTACTCACTGACACAGTCATACTCTGGACCTACTCACTGACACAGTCATACTCTGGACCTAGTTTTGTCCAACATGTCTCCGGACCTACTCACTGACACAGTCATACTCTGGACCTAGTTTTGTCCAACATGTCTCTGGACCTACTCACTGACACAGTCATACTCTGGACCTAGTTTTGTCCAACATGTCTCTGGACCTACTCACTGACACAGTCATACTCTGGACCTAGTTTTGTCCAACATGTCTCTGGACCTACTCACTGACACAGTCATACTCTGGACCTAGTTTTGTCCAACATGTCTCCGGACCTACTCACTGACACAGTCATACTCTGACCTACTCACTGACACAGTCATACTCTGGACCTAGTTTTGTCCAACATGTCTCCGGACCTACTCACTGACACAGTCATACTCTGGACCTAGTTTTGTCCAACATGTCTCCGGACCTACTCACTGACACAGTCATACTCTGGACCTAGTTTTGTCCAACATGTCTCCGGACCTACTCACTGACACAGTCATACTCTGGACCTAGTTTTGTCCAACATGTCTCCGGACCTACTCACTGACACAGTCATACTCTGGACCTAGTTTTGTCCAACATGTCTCCGGATCTACTCACTGACACAGTCATACTCTGGACCTAGTTTTGTCCAACATGTCTCTGGACCTACTCACTGACACAGTCATACTCTGGACCTAGTTTTGTCCAACATGTCTCCGGACCTACTCACTGACACAGTCATACTCTGGACCTACTCACTGACACAGTCATACTCTGGACCTAGTTTTGTCCAACATGTCTCCGGACCTACTCACTGACACAGTCATACTCTGGACCTAGTTTTGTCCAACATGTCTCTGGACCTACTCACTGACACAGTCATACTCTGGACCTAGTTTTGTCCAACATGTCTCCGGACCTACTCACTGACACAGTCATACTCTGGACCTAGTTTTGTCCAACATGTCTCCGGACCTACTCACTGACACAGTCATACTCTGGACCTAGTTTTGTCCAACATGTCTCCGGATCTACTCACTGACACAGTCATACTCTGGACCTAGTTTTGTCCAACATGTCTCTGGACCTACTCACTGACACAGTCATACTCTGACCTAGTTTTGTCCAACATGTCTCCGGACCTACTCACTGACACAGTCATACTCTGGACCTACTCACTGACACAGTCATACTCTGGACCTAGTTTTGTCCAACATGTCTCCGGACCTACTCACTGACACAGTCATACTCTGGACCTAGTTTTGTCCAACATGTCTCTGGACCTACTCACTGACACAGTCATACTCTGGACCTAGTTTTGTCCAACATGTCTCCGGACCTACTCACTGACACAGTCATACTCTGGACCTAGTTTTGTCCAACATGTCTCCGGACCTACTCACTGACACAGTCATACTCTGGACCTAGTTTTGTCCAACATGTCTCCGGATCTACTCACTGACACAGTCATACTCTGGACCTAGTTTTGTCCCATGGAATAAATGTTGTGGATCTTACTGTTTTTCCTCATAATCCTGGACTATCGGACCACCATTTTATTACGTTTGTAATCGGAACAAATAATCTGCTCAGACCCCAACCAAGGAGCATCAAAAGTCGTGCTATAAATTCACAGAAAACCCAAAGATTCCTTGATGCCCTTCCAGACTCCCTCTGCCTACCCAAGGACATCAGAGGACAGAAATCAGTTAACCACCTAACCGAGGAACTCAATTTAACCTTGCGCAATACCCTAGATGCAGTTCGAAGAGCCCTCACTACTGCTCCATCATTCTATTTATCCAACTTAATTGAGGAAAATAACAACAATCCCAAATGTATTTTGATACTTTTGCAAAGCAAACTAAAATGCAGCAGCAGCATTCCCCAAGAGAGGACAGCTTTCACTTCAGCAGTGATAAATTCATGAACTTCTTTGAGGAAAAGATCATGGTCATTAGAAAGCAAATTACGGACTCCTCTTTAAATCTGCATATTCCTCCAAAGCTTAGTTGTCCTGAGTCTGCACAACTCTGCCAGGACCTAGGATCAAGAGAGACGCTCAAGTGTTTTACTACTATATCTCTTGACACATTGATGAAAATAATCATGGCCTCTAAACCTTCAAGCTGTATACTGGACCCTATACCAAACTAAACTACTGAAAGAGCTACTTCCTGTGCTTGGCCCTCCTATGTTGAACATAATAAACTGCTCTCTATCCACAGGATGTGTACCAAACTCACTAAAAGTGGCAGTAATAAAGTCTCTCTTGAAAAACCCCAACCTTGACCCAGAAAATATAAAAAACTATCGGTCTACATCGAATCTCCCATTCCTCTCAAAACATTTTGAAAAAGCTGTTGCGCAGAAACTCACTACCTTCCTGAAGACAAACAATGTATATGAAATGCTTCAGTCTGGTTTTAGACCCCATCATAGCACTGAGACTTCACTTGTGAAGGTGGTAAATGACCTTTTAATGGCCTCAGACTGAGGCTGCATCTGTCCTCGTGCTCCTAGACCTTAGTGCTGCTTTTGATACCATCGATCACCACATTCTTTTGGAGAGATTGGAAACCCAAATTGGTCTACACGGACAAGTTCTGGCCTGGTTTAGATCTTATCTGTCGGAAAGATATCAGTTTGTCTCTGTGGATGGTTTGTCCTCTGACAAATCAACTGTAAATGTTGGTGTTCCTCAAGGCTCTGTTTCAGGACCACTTTCGTTTTCACTATATATTTTACCTCTTGGTGATGTAATTTGGAAACATAATGTTGACTTTCACTGATATGCGGATGACACACAACTGTACATTTTGATTAAACATGGTGAAGCCCCAAAATTGCCCTGCCTGCAAGCCTGTGTTTCAGACATAAGGAAGTGGATGGCGGCAAATGCTCTACTTTTAAACTCGGACGAAACAGAGATGCTTGTTCTCGGTCCCAAGAAACAAAGAGATATTCTGTTGGATCTGTCAATTAATCTTAATGGTTGTTCAGTCGTCTCAAATAAAACTGTGAAGGACCTCGGCATTACTCTGGAACTTGATCTCTCTTTTGAGGAACATATCAAGACGGTTTCAAGGACAGCTTTTTACCATCTACGTAACATTGCAAATATCAATATGTTAGTCAATATGTTAGTAAATATGACAGTATGTTAGCTAATATAACAGTATGAAACTTTCTGTCCAAAAATGATGCAGAAAAATACATCCATGATTTTGTCACTTCTAGGTTAGACTACTGCAATGCTCTACTTTCCGGATACCCGGATAAAGCACTAAATAAACTTCAGTCAGTGTTGAACACAGCTGCTAGAATCCTGACTAGAACCAAAATATTTGATCATATTCCTCCAGTGCTAGCCTCCCTACACTGGCTTCCTGTCAAGGCAAGGGCTGATTTCAAGGTTTTACTGCTAACCTACAAAGCATTACATGGGCTTGCTCCTACCTATCTTTCCGATTTGGTCCTGCCGTACATACCTACACGTATGCTACGGTCACAAGACGCAGGCCTCCTAACTGTCCCTAGAATTTCTAAGCCATTATCTGGAGGCAGGGCTTTCTCCTATAGAGCTCCATTTTAATGGAATAGTCTGCCTACCCATGTGAGAGACACAGACTCGGTCTCAACCTTTAAGTCTTTACTGAAGGCTCATCTCTTCAGTAGGTCATATGATTGAGTGTAGTCTGGCCCAGGAGTGTGAAGGTGAACGGAAAGGCACTGGAGAAAAGAACCGCCCTTGCTGTCTCTGCTTTGCTTGCTGTTTGGGGTTTTAGACTGGGTTTCTGGAAGCACTTTGTGACATCAGCTGATGTAAGAAGGGCTTTACAAATACATGTTATATCTATGAGAATCGCACAGTGGTTCACAGAAGATCAGGAACAGAAAAGAGAGCAGAAATACAGCTTTACCATTGTAATATTGAAATACAACCCTATCATTGTACCATTGAAATAAAGGCCTTCGGTTGTACTATGTGTTTCCCCATCTAGAATATAAATGCGTGTGTCTCTTTGAAAACAGTCACATTGAGAGTTCAGAGTGGGGATATATCCTGACAGTCACATAGAGAGTTCACAGTGAGGATATATCCTGACAGTCACATAGAGAGTTCACAGTGGGGATATATCCTGACAGACACATTGAGAGTTCACAGTGGGGATATATCCTGACAGTCACGTTGAGAGTTCATAGTGGGGATATATCCTGACAGTCACATTGAGAGTTCATAGTGGGGATATATCCTGACAGTCACATTGAGAGTTCATAGTGGGGATATATCCTGACAGTCACATTGAGAGTTCACAGTGGGGATATATCCTGACAGTCACATTGAGAGTTCATAGTGGGGATATATCCTGACAGTCACATTGAGAGTTCATAGTGGGGATATATCCTGACAGTCACGTTGAGAGTTCACAGTGGGGATATATCCTGACAGTCACATAGAGAGTTCATAGTGGGGATATATCCTGACAGTCACATAGAGAGTTCACAGTGGGGATATATCCTGACAGTCACATAGAGAGTTCACAGTGGGGATATATCCTGACAGTCACGTTGAGAGTTCACAGTGAGGATATATCCTGACAGTCACATAGAGAGTTCATAGTGGGGATATATCCTGACAGTCACATAGAGAGTTCACAGTGGGGATATATCCTGACAGACACATTGAGAGTTCATAGTGGGGATATATCCTGACAGTCACATTGAGAGTTCATAGTGGGGATATATCCTGACAGACACATTGAGAGTTCACAGTGGGGATATATCCTGACAGACACATTGAGAGTTCATAGTGGGGATATATCCTGACAGTCACATTGAGAGTTCATAGTGGGGATATATCCTGACAGTCACATAGAGAGTTCACAGTGGGGATATATCCTGACAGTCACATTGAGAGTTCACAGTGGGGATATATCCTGACAGACACATTGAGAGTTCACAGTGGGGATATATCCTGACAGACACATTGAGAGTTCACAGTGGGGATATATCCTGACAGTCACATTGAGAGTTCATAGTGGGGATATATCCTGACAGTCACATAGAGAGTTCATAGTGGGGATATATCCTGACAGTCACATAGAGAGTTTACAGTGGGGATATATCCTGACAGTCACATAGAGAGTTCATAGTGGGGATATATCCTGACAGTCACATAGAGAGTTCATAGTGGGGATATATCCTGACAGTCACATAGAGAGTTTACAGTGGGGATATATCCTGACAAATACAGCCGATTATGGGGAGAAGCTTCTTGTCAGTGTGACTGGTTGGGTGGACAGGCTTCAAGCTCTCGTCAACTGTCACCTCCATCTGATGAAGTCACTGACCCTCACAGATCTCTCTGATCTCTATCTCTTCACAGGGTAGAAAACAGAACAACACTCAGTTTATGTTCCAAATGGCACCCCATACCATATTTAGTGCACTCATTTTGCCAGGAGCCCTATTCACTAGGGAACAGGGTGCCATTTGAGATGCATTTTCAGTGTTACAGGAAGCCCTGATAGAGCTTTAATACAAAGGCAAGTAAAGTGAGGACAGATGGGATCATTTCAAGCCTCCACATCACCTCTATGACATCAGACCACATCACCTCTATGACATCAGACCACATCACCTCTATGACATCAGACCACATCACCTCTATGACATCAGACCACATCACCTCTATGACATCAGACCACATCACCTCTATGATAACATCAGACCACATCACCTCTATGACATCAGACCACATCATCTTTAACATCAGACCACATCACCTCTATGATAACATCAGACCACATCACCTCTATGATAACATCAGACCACATCACCTACATGATAACATCAGACCACATCACCTCTATGACATCAGACCACATCACCTCTATGACATCAGACCACATCACCTCTATGACATCAGACCACATCACCTCTATGACAACATCAGACCACATCACCTCTATGACAACATCAGACCACATCACCTCTATGATAACATCAGACCACATCACCTCTATGATAACATCAGACCACATCACCTCTATGATAACATCAGACCACATCACCTCTATGATAACATCAGACCACATCACCTCTATGATAACATCAGACCACATCACCTCTATGATAACATCAGACCACATCATCTCTATGATAACATCAGACCACATCATCTCTATGATAACATCAGACCACATCACCTCTATGATAACATCAGACCACATCACCTCTATGATAACATCAGACCACATCACCTCTACGATAACATCAGACCACATCACCTCTATGATAACATCAGACCACATCACCTCTATGATAACATCAGACCACATCACCTCTATGATAACATCAGACCACATCACCTCTATGATAACATCAGACCACATCACCTCTATGATAACATCAGACCACATCACCTCTATGACAACATCAGACCACATCACCTCTATGACAACATCAGACCACATCACCTCTATGACAACATCAGACCACATCACCTCTATGACAACATCAGACCACATCACCTCTATGACGACATCAGACCACATCACCTCTATGACATCAGACCACATCACCTCTATGATAACATCAGACCACATCACCTCTATGACATCAGACCACATCACCTCTTTAACATCAGACCACATCACCTCTATGATAACATCAGACCACATCACCTCTATGATAACATCAGACCACATCACCTACATGATAACATCAGACCACATCACCTCTATGACATCAGACCACATCACCTCTATGACATCAGACCACATCACCTCTATGACATCAGACCACATCACCTCTATGACATCAGACCACATCACCTCTATGACAACATCAGACCACATCACCTCTATGATAACATCAGACCACATCACCTCTATGATAACATCAGACCACATCACCTCTATGATAACATCAGACCACATCACCTCTATGATAACATCAGACCACATCACCTCTATGATAACATCAGACCACATCACCTCTATGATATGACCAACATCAGACCAGACCACATCATCTCTATGATAACATCAGACCACATCACCTCTATGATAACATCAGACCACATCACCTCTATGATAACATCAGACCACATCACCTCTACGATAACATCAGACCACATCACCTCTACGATAACATCAGACCACATCACCTCTATGACATCAGACCACATCACCTCTATGATAACATCAGACCACATCACCTCTATGATAACATCAGACCACATCACCTCTATGATAACATCAGACCACATCACCTCTATGACAACATCAGACCACATCACCTCTATGACAACATCAGACCACATCACCTCTATGATAACATCAGACCACATCACCTCTATGACGACATCAGACCACATCACCTCTATGACATCAGACCACATCACCTCTATGATAACATCAGACCACATCACCTCTATGATAACATCAGACCACATCACCTCTTTAACATCAGACCACATCACCTCTTTAACATCAGACCACATCACCTCTATGATAACATCAGACCACATCACCTCTATGATGACATCAGACCACATCACCTACATGATGACATCAGACCACATCACCTCTATGATAACATCAGACCACATCACCTCTATGATAACATCAGACCACATCACCTCTATGATAACATCAGACCACATCACCTCTATGATATCAGACCACATCACCTCTATGACATCAGACCACATCACATCTATGATAACATCAGCATTAGTTCAGACTGGACACAGGAGAAGACAGAGAACAAAGGCATTTCATTATAGTGTAGAACATATGAAGGTGTTACATTTCAACCCAAAACCAACCAACAATACCAAGTTCACAGTGCAACCTGACCACCAAGGCCCAATGTCCACAGGGTGTCACAGCATCTAAATGCTTGTGTGGGGGATGGGACCAACCTAAATGAGACATAATTCCTGAGAGTGATTTAGAGTTCACCCTGTATAGATAGCAGTGAACACAGACAGCATACATACACATAGAATATTATTCTATGTTTGGTGCTGTCTATCACAAATTCCTCTGGATACTGTAACAGAGAGAAACGTGTTGGCCCCTCAGAGGGGGAGGGCTGACTAGTTATTTGGCATTGTGATGTCCTTGTGTTCATGGACCATTTGCCATGCAGCTCCAGGTGACAGAGAACACATCAAGTAGGGCTGTGACTACAGTTTATGTAACGGATGAGGACTCTGTAGTTTATGTAATGGATGAGGACTCTCTGTAGTTTATGTAACGGATGAGGACTCTCTGTAGTTTATGTAACAGATGAGGACTCTCTGTAGTTCATGTAATGGATGAGGACTCTATGGTTTATGTAACGGACGAGGATTCTCTGTCGTTTATGTAACGGACGAGGATTCTCTGTCGTTTATGTAACAGATGAGGACTCTATGGTTTATGTAATGGATGAGGACTCTATGGTTTATGTAACGGACGAGGATTCTCTGTAGTTTATGTAATGGATGAGGACTCTCTGTCGTTTATGTAACGGATGAGGACTCTCTGTAGTTTATGTAACGGATGAGGACTCTCTGTAGTTTATGCAATGGATGAGGACTCTGTAGTTTATGTAACGATCCGTTATGGTCTTTGAGGTGTTTCAGCAAGGCTGGAATCGGGCAGATTTGTCTTTGTGGAGGACGATTGAATCAAGCCACATACAAGGTTTTCCTGGAAGAAAACATGCTTCCTTCTACTCTGACAATGTTCCCCAACTCTGAGGATTGGTTTTTCCAGCAGGACAATGCTCCATGCCAGACAGCCTGGTCAGTCAAGGTGTGGATGGAGGAACACCAGATCAAGACCCTGTCATGGCCAGCCCAATCTCCTGACCTGAACCCCATTGAAAACCCCCAGATCAAGACCCTGTCACGGCCAGCCCAATCTCCAGACCTGAACCCCATTGAAAACCCCCAGATCAAGACCCTGTCATGGCCAGCCCAATCTCTCCAGACCTGAATCCCATTGAAAACCCCCAGATCAAGACCCTGTCATGGCCAGCCCAATCTCCTGACCTGAACCCCATTGAAAACCCCCAGATCAAGACCCTGTCATGGCCAGCCCAATCTCTCCAGACCTGAACCCCATTGAAAACCCCCAGATCAAGACCCTGTCATGGCCAGCCCAATCTCTCCAGACCTGAACCCCATTGAAAACCCCCAGATCAAGACCCTGTCATGGCCAGCCCAATCTCTCCAGACCTGAACCCCATTGAAAACCTCTTGAATGTGATCAAGAGGAAGATGGATGGTGACAAGCCATTAAACAAAGCCAAGCTGCTTGAATTTCTGTGCCAGGAGAGGCATAAAGTCCCCCAACATCAATGTATTTATGTTTTTATTTGACTAGGCAAGACAGTTAAGAACAAATTCTTATTTTCAATGACGGTGTAGAAACAGTGGGTTAACTGCCTTGTTCAGGGGCAGAACGACAGAGTTGTACCTTGCCAGCTCGAGGATTCAATCTAGCAACCTTTCGATTACTAGTCCAACACTCTAACCACTAGGCTACCTGCTGCCCCAATGTAAAAGACTGGTGGAGAGCATGCCAAGACATATGATAGCTGTGATTGAACTCTTCCCAAGTTAAAACATTAGAATTGTGTTGTTTTAAAAATGAATATGAACTTATTCTCTTTGCATTATTCGAGGTCTGACAACACTGCATCTTTATTGTTATTTTGACCAGTTGTCATTTTCAGTAAATAAATGCCATTAATGACAATATTTTGATTTGGAATTTGGGAGAAATGTTGTCAGTAGTTTATAGAATTAAACAAAAATGTTCATTTTACCCAAACACATACCTATAAATAGTAAAACCAGAGAAACTGATCATTTTGCAGTGGTCTATAATGTTTTTTTCCAGAGCTGTAGATCTCACTGCATAATTCTAACAAGATTACTAAATTGCAAGTTAACTCCAATAACTGAACAATGACAGAAAAGGGTAGAAACTTCATCAGTTGGTCACCCATGCAGGTGTAACAGCTACAACAGGGTCTGACATAGGAAGCTACAGCTACAACAGGGTCTGACATAGGAAGCTACAGCTACAACAGGGTCTGACATAGGAAGCTACAGCTACAACAGGGTCTGACATAGGAAGCTACAGCTACAACAGGGTCTGACATAGGAAGCTACAGCTACAACAGGGTCTGACATAGGAAGCTACAGCTACAACAGGGTCTGACATAGGAAGCTACAGCTACAACAGGGTCTGACATAGGAAGCTACAGCTACAACAGGGTCTGACATAGGAAGCTACAGCTACAACAGGGTCTGACATAGGAAGCTACAGCTACAACAGAGTCTGAAATAGCCTCTAGTGTAAATGGTTGTCTAACTGCCTGTCTAACTGCCTGTCTATCTGCCTGTCTAACTGCCTGACTACCTGCCTGACTATCTGCCTGTCTAACCGCCTGTCTATCTGCCTGTCTAACCGCCTGTCTATCTGCCTGTCTAACCGCCTGTCTATCTGCCTGTCTAACCGCCTGTCTATCTGCCTGTCTAACTGCCTGACTACCTGGGGCGGGGCGGCAGCGTAGCCTAGTGGTTAGAGCGTTGGACTAGTAACCGGAAGGTTGCGAGTTCAAACCCCCGAGCTGACAAGGTACAAATCTGTCATTCTGCCCCTGAACAGGCAGTTAACCCACTGTTCCCAGGCTGTCATTGAAAATCAGAATATGTTCTTAACTGACTTGCCTGGTTAAATAAAGGTAAAATTAAAAACCTGCCTGTCTATCTGCCTGTCTAACTGCCTGTCTAACTGCCTGTCTATCTGCCTGACTATCTGCCTGCCTGACTATCTGCCTGTCTAACTACCTGCCTGTCTAACTACCTGCCTGTCTAACTACCTGCCTGTCTAACTGCCTAGCTGCCTGTTGGCTGGCTGTGGATTTCAGTGTGAAACATTAATTAGGATAACTTAAGCAGGTGAGATGTTCACGGGGGCTCAAGTAGATGGACATGATTAGCCACATAGTTTGGTAAGATTAATGAACACCTTCACTGGGAGATTATATTGACAGAAGCTGGTTATCCTTGAGACCATTTATTCACTGGCATATCATTACAGATAGAACTATCTATATATCATATGAAATAACACCCCTATTCCCCTCCTCGCACGCCCCTCGATTCAGAGCAGAGCTGATGTCCTACTAAACCAGGACTTTTCTCTGATCCTTAGTGCACTGTGGGGAATTTCGCTCGCACCAAATGAGTTTCACTTCAACCTTTTGCAAATGCAACAATAATATTAGAAGGAATTGCATATTCGTCATTCCGTTTTGGCACACCGAAAGGACAAGGAAAGTGCACACTGTGCAGGGCAGAGAAGCTCTGTCTGCAATCACAAATAGCATCCTATTCCGTACTTATTGCACTACTGATGGCCAGAGCCCAGGGATAAAGGGTGACATTTGGGACTGCCTCTGTGTCCTTGTCTATAAACTGAGGTTGCTGTAGCAGTACACATGTAGGACTCTACCCACGCTACATCTCTGAAACTCTCTGTCCTTCTGTACATATTACCATGTAATTCAAATCCAATAGATTAACACGTCATATTCCAGATCGCTGTGACCTTTTTGCCTGTCTATGATCATTCTCTTGCCTCCTCCCTTTGGATTAACAAACATGGTAAGACTCCAACCATCTGCCTCCTGTGTCTGCATTTGGGTCTCACCTTGTGCCTTGATAATTACAGTCATACATTCAGTCTTTCATTGTGCACATCTTTGTAGACATCTTTCAACACACAACCGTTGAACCAAAATATAAGTGTGCTTTGAAATATAATGACTACATTTGTTTAATCCCTAAAACACAATATATTAACATCTTCTCAGGCAAATCTTCTCAATTTACAGTACCAGCCAAAAGTTTGGACAAAGCTACTCATTCCTGTTTTTTTGTACTATTTTCTACATTGTAGAATAGTAGTGAAGACATCAAAACTATAAAATAACACATATGGAACCATGTAGTAACCAAAGAAGTGTTAAACAAATTATTGTGAAGTGGAAACATCTATGAGCAACAACAGCTCAGCCTCTGAAGCCCCACAAGCTCACAGAACGGGACCGGCAAGTGCTGAAGAGTGTAGTGCATAAAACTCCTCTGTCCTCGGTTGAAACACTGACTACCGAGTTCCGAACTGCCTCTGGAAGCAACGTCAGCACAAGAACTGTTAGTCGGGAGCTTCATGAAATGGTTTCCATGGCCGGACAGATCGCACACAAGCCTAAGATCACCACGTGCAATGACAAGCGTCGGCTAGAGTGGTGTAAAGCTCACGGCCATAGGACTCTGGAGAAGTGGAAACGCGTTCTCTGGAGTGATGAATCACGCTTCACCATCTGGCAGTCCAACAGACAAATCTGGGTTTGGCGGATGCCAGGAGAATGCTACCAGCCCCAATGCATAGTGCCAACTGTAAAGTTTGGTGGAGGAGGAACAATGATCTGGGACTGTTTTTCATGGTTTGGACTAGGCCCCATAGTTCCAGTGAAATTAAATTGTAACACTACAGCACACAATGACATTCTAGACTATTCTGTGCTTCCAACTTTGTGACAACAGTTTGGGGGCATGACAATGCCTCCGTGCACAAAGCGAGATCCATACAGAAAATGGTTTGTCGAGATCGGTGTGGAAGAACTTGACTGGCCTTCCCAGAGCCCTGACCTGAATTGGAACGCCGACTGCGAGACAGGCCTAATCGAGTGCCTGACCTCACAAATTCTCTCGTGGCTGAATGGAAGCAAGGCCCTCAGCAATGTTCCAACATCTAGTGGAAATTCTTCCCAGAAGAGTGGAGGCTGTTACAGCAGCAATGTTCCAACATCTAGTGGAACGCCTTCCCAGAAGAGTGGATGCTCTTATAGCAGCAATGTTCCAACATCTAGTGGAACGCCTTCCCAGAAGAGTGGATGCTCTTATAGCAGCAATGTTCCAACATCTAGTGGAAAACCTTCCCAGAAGAGTGGAGGCTGTTATAGCAGCAATGTTCCAACATCTAGTGGAAAAACTTCCCAGAAGAGTGGAGGCTGTTATAGCAGCAAAGTGGGGGACCAACTCCATATTAATGCCCATGATTTTGGAATGAGATGTACAGTGAGCAGGTATCCACATACTGTTGGTCATGTAGTGTATCAAATGAACTAGTTTTACCCCATTGGTTGGGGGTTTCCCTTTAGTTTCCACAGGGGAGCATTGAGAAAACAAACACCAATTCAGGGTATAAATTACCCCTAAATGTGTCTGGGATCCAACTAATTCCATCACCTACTTCCAGACATGCATTAGATTCCTTTGAAATGGTGCTTTAGGCTTTTTCCAACGCTCATACATTCTGTCCTCTCTGATCTGTTCTCGTACTGTGGGTAATTACAGTGGGAGCTGAGGAGCCACGGAGAGAGTAAGACAGAAAGGGAGAGAGAGAGGGACGAGAGAGGAAAAGAGAAGGAAAGAGCAAAGGATTAAACCTCCACAGTACTATCTGATGCCAAGTCAGGAAATTCCATATGAAACAAAGACGTTTTACAGTTTTTCCCTTCTGAAAGCTTTTGATCAACGAATCCAACATTGTCTGCGACGTTGAGTCAGAACAGAACATGTAGATATGTTGATAATAAACATATTTTTCTTCTAGTCCCACAGAAATAGGACCCATACTGTATGTGGTAACATCTTATGTGGTCACACGTTTCAAACTGAACCGTTGGGCCATAAAACCCAATGTTCCTACGTTGTCAACGCAACATGAAGTAATGGAAGCAGTAGGATCCTGTAGAATGCTGACCTGTCTCCTCTATCTCTCTCTGCCATTCTGTACAACGTGTTCTGCTGGTTAACCAACTTTCCAGAAGCCCCCACGGAGTGTCTAGTACAGTTTATTTGTTTTTGCTGAGTATTTCTCTCCATTGATTTTTGATCTGAGCTATCCATTCCTGGTGCCTTTGTTGATCTCAGCTGACAGAACCAGCACAGCTTGTTTATTTTAAACTACTATACAGCCAGGTGTCTGTCTGTCTCTCTCTCTCTCTCTGTCTGTCTGTCTCTCTGTCAGCACCACGACACCGTGGATGACTATGGGAGCACCACTACACCGTAGATCACTATGGGAGCACCACTATACCGTAGACCACTATGGGAGCACCACTACATCACTATACTGTAGAGCACTATGGGAGCACCACTATACTGTATATAACTATTGGAGCACCACTACACTGTATATCACTATGGGAGCACCACTATACTGTAGTACACTATGGGAGCATCACTATACTGTAGAACACTATGGGAGCACCACTACACTGTAGATCCCTATGGGAGCACCACTATACTGTAGATCCCTATGGGAGCACCACTATACTGTAGATCCCTATGGGAGCACCACTATAATGTAGACCACTATGGGAGCAGCACTATACTGTAGACCACTATGGGAGCAGCACTATACTGTAGACCACTATGGGAGCACCAAAATACTGTAGACCACTATGGGAGCACCACTACACCACTATACCATAGAGCTCTATGGGAGCACCACTATAGTGTAGACAACTATGGGAGAACCACTATACTGTAGAGCACAATGGGAGCACCACTATACTATAGAGCACAATGGGAGCACCACTATACTATAGATCACTATGGGAGCACCACTATACTATAGATCACTATGGGAGCACCACTATACTGTAGATCACAATGGGAGCACCACTATACTGTATATCACTATGGGAGCACCACTATACTGTAGTACACTATGGGAGCATCACTATACTGTAGAACACTATGGGAGCACCACTATACTGTAGAGCACTATGGGAGCATCACTATACTGTAGACCACTATGGGAGCACCACTATACTGTAGAGCACTATGGGAGCATCACTATACTGTAGACAACTATGGGAGCACTACTACACCACTATACCGTATAGCTCTATGGGAGCACCACTATACTGTAGATCCCTATGGGAGAACCACTATACTGTAGATCCCTATGGGAGCTGTGTTTTGGGATTTATTTGCAATTTGAAGTGTGAGATTGTAATTCACCGTGCACCAGGGATAACTAATTAGGTATCTCAACGCGGAGTGATGCATCAAATCTTTTTCACCAAGGGCAAAGGAGTCATGCACCAGAAATATGGTTTCCTATGTGAGTGTCATAGGGAAATGGGATGTTATATTCATGGACCACACCATGAATAAATACTAAATGCTAAAGATCCTATGAGATGCTTTAACAAATAATTGAGGTTTGTTTTCCAAAGGGAACCCTATTCTCTTTATAGTGTCTCAGATTATTTCCAATGACGGCCTAGGAACAGTGGGTTAACTGCCTGTTCAGGGGCAGAACCACAGATTTGTACCTTGTCAGCTCGGGGATTTGAACTTGCAACCTTTCGGTAACTAGTCCAACACTCTAACCACGAGGTTACCCTGACACCCATAAAAAAAAAATTGAATTTTATTTTATTTCACCTTTATTTAACCAGGTAGGCTAGTTGAGAACAAGTTCTCATTTACACAAGATAAAGCATAGCAGTGTGAACAGACAACACAGAGTTACACATGGAGTCAATAACACAGTAGAAAAAAAGGGAAAAAAAGAGTCTATAGGCATGAGGAGGTAGGCGAATAATTACAATTTAGCAGATTAACACTGGAGTGATAAATGATCAGATGGTCGTGTGCAGGTAGAGATACTGGTGTGCAAAAGAGCAGAAAAGTAAATAAATAAAAACAGTATGGGGATGAGGTAGGTAGATTGGGTGGGCTATTTATCGATGGACTATGTACAGCAGCAGCGATCGGTTAGCTGCTCAGATAGCAGATGTTTAAAGTTGGTGAGGGAGATAAAAGTATTTTTATTTGCAATTCGTTCCAGTCACAGGCAGCAGAGAACTGGAAAGAAAGGCGGCCAAATGAGGTGTTGGCTTTAGGGATGATCAGTGAGATACACTTGCTGGAGCGCGTGCTACAGATGGGTGTTGCCATCGTGACCAGTGAACTGAGATAAGGCGGAGCTTTATTCTCTATATAGTGTCCCAGATGGAACTCTATTCTCTATATAGTGTCCCAGATGGAACTCTATTCATTTACATTACATTACATTACATTTAAGTCATTTAGCAGACGCTCTTATCCAGAGCGACTTACAAATTGGTGCATTCACCTTATGACATCCAGTGGGACAGTCACTTAACAATAGTGCATCTAAAACTTAGGGGGGTGGGGTGAGAGGGATTACTTAACCTATCCTAGGTATTCCTTAAAGAGGTGGGGTTTCAGGTGTCTCCGGAAGGTGGTGATTGACTCCGCTGTCCTGGCGTCGTGAGGGAGTTTGTTCCACCATTGGGGGCCAGGGCAGCGAACAGTTTTGACTGGGCTGAGCGGGAGCTGTACTTCCTCAGTGGTAGGGAG